>NW_009940458.1:0-54499 GCF_000696875.1 Nestor notabilis | reverse complement strand
ATATAATTATATATACCTTGTATATAATATAAGCTGTCTTATTTAGTAGTTCTTAAAATACATTCTCACTATTCTCAAACAGTCTTCTCCAACATTTCTCTGTGTATGGAATGATTAAGGAAGGTTTTCTTCAGATGGCATTAATTACTAGAGCGTGGGCGAGGTTTAAAATTGTAGGGAGAAAATAGTGAGATCTGGAGATCTTGGTTCGCAAAAGGTCCTGAGCTGGCTGAGAGTTTCAAGAGAAGACAATTCCTACTGAAGTCTGAAACCCATCATACCCTCTCACAGAACTATTATGTCAGTATGTTGCAGTTATGGCCAGCTAACTACTTTGATCAGTGTAATCCAAGTAAATCCTGCGTGCTGGTATGTATTAATGTTTTAAAGGTATTTTTATTTATAAACAACATGGTTTTCAGGTGTTTATTTGTAAAAGGAATTGCTTGAACTAGTGACTTCAGAAAACTATAGAGCAAAACTGTCCATTTTTTGCATATGCTCTGTCCTTAAAATAGTTTGAAAAAGCCACAGAAGTTATTGTATGGTGTGCTTGCCTTTATTTGCCTTTATATGCTTGCACTGGAATTGGTGACACCAAGTCATCTTCACACTTAAGTTGCATTTAATTTTGCAGGTATAATTCCTGGGGCGGAAATGTTTCTAATATGGAAAGAATGTGAAAAATATCTGTAGCTTTTAGTGTTATTAAAATGCTGTTGAATTTTTGTTGTTGTCTGCTATGCTTGGCATTGCAACAAAAGTAGTCTGTTTGTTAGACTGCTTACCTTGCAGAAATTCTTTCATTTTAGTCCTTAGAATTGAGAAGATATGAATCTATTGTAATTGAAGCACACTGGGATTTTATTTTTCATTTGGTGTATTGAGTAGTATATATTAATTCTTCCTGATACTTTTTGTAAGTCTTTTATCAAACTTTGAATTTAACAAATAAATCCATGTGACATAGTTAGGAGATGGACCACAAAGTCAAGTTACTTGCACCCTCTAGGGGAAAAGAACCCACCACTTGAATTTCTTAAGGTCATATGGGACAGATCTTTGACACTACTCTGGCTGTGTTTGAAACTAAGAAAAGTCATGCTAGCTAAAAATATTCTTGTCATCATGTTTTGGCATTTTTTTCCAGTATGTATAATTTGCAGTATGAGTCTAATATATTCTTTCTTGAAATTTGAGCTTTCTAACAGCAGAAGAATTAGAAGTCTTTCTGATAAATGAGTAAAGCTTCAAAGTAAAACTCAAGAATTGCAATAAAATAAAATTAGCTTAAAAATTAGATTTCATTTTATATGGAGAAAAGGGTTTGCACATACATAATAATGGTAGTCACCAGAGGGCAATGTTCATCTTAATTTTTACGTACTTGTTCAAAGTGATACGCTGTTCAGTCTGAAAAACGGGGCTGAACTGTTGGGTGTGTGATTAAATTCCTTTCGTGTGTGGAGTTCGCAAGTAGTATGTAATTTTGCCTTCCATTTCCTAGCCTGCAATACATTGCAAGCTGGAAACAAATCGAAGGATTTTGGTTAAAGGTCCAGAAGATATGTTGATTTGCTCATTTTATTTTGGTCAGTTTCCCAAGGAATGTTCTGTGTGGACTCCAAATAAATTGTAACTGCAAAACATTTTTGATCACGCATCAGTTTCCCTTTCAATGAAAGCACATTTTGAAAAATTCCAATCCCCTCCTAAAGGAAGATAACACTATCACAGCAAACAGTGGCATATATATATATATATTTTAAAAGAACAAAAAAAAATTCTCTTTATTTGATTGTATTAATGAAACACATGCTTCTACCTAAAACAAGTAAGAGAAATTCTTCTTGTATCCTATTTTTAAGTCACAAGACAGTGTACTCTCTTTTGAGTTAAGAGTCTGTGGAGGACTCTTGAGTATTATTATAGCATACCAACAAGGAAAAACCCAACAAAATAGACATATGTATACAAAATCCCCAAATGGCTCTCTCTGCATCAGTCTGAAACCAGGATGAACTGCGTAATGCAAGTTTTTTTTTTTTTAGACCTGCAAGCCAATTTTCAGTGGGTAGCATAAAATCCTGTCAGTGCAAGCAACCTATAGGGAAGTATTTGAATGATTTTTATCTCCAGTAAACAGAGAGGGAGGTTCATAAATCTTTACATATCTTATATTTTGATTTAAGGTCAGATCACCTGGTTCGGCTATGAAAGTCCTCGTAGTTTCTGGGACTACATTCGAGTAGCTTGCCGAAAAGTCTCTCACAATTGCATCTGCAGTATTGAGAACATGGAGAATGTCGGTTCTTCTAGAGCTAAGGTAGGGAAGAGAAAGGTCAAATTGACTTTTTTATTACATTGTTCTGTGTAAAGTATAGCTGACATTTTTGTAGCCAGAAGAAAAACATATTACTAAGCTTGCCTCACAAAATTTTTCATTGTTTGAAATAATTATTTTTTATATGTACCTAGTAAATACTTCTTAAAAAAACACTTTTAAATCTGAATGTGTTCCTTCTAAATTGATTATTCAGTAGAATAAATTTCAAATTCTCTATTCAACGACCATGTTGTATTATAAAATTGTTGCCTTCACATTTTTGAACTTACGTAATTTTTTTTAAATGCAGAATGTTGTTTTTTTAAATGCAGAATGTACATGTTATGTACATGTGGGAATGCCTTGCAAATACTATTTTGAAATTGTAGAAATGTGGTTCCCCCCCCAACCTAAGTGTCATTTTATTTTGTATATAATTTATGCACTAATAAAAAAGGTGTTATCAACTCTTGAGTTTGGTGTGATTGTGCAGGAAGCCTTTCATAGATTTATTTGCTAATTAGCATCCATCATTTTAAAGGATGTGTATAGAAATGACACCATAATTTGTGATTGTCAGTATGATGGAAACATTAAGGAAGTAACAATTTAATGTCTTTATGTGCATATGAACTGAATAGGAATGAGCTTTAAACTGACCTAGCATTAAATCTTAATGGTCCAAGACAGCATACACAAACATCTTAAAAAAAAAAAAAAAAAAAAAAAAAAAAAAAAAGTACTATTGAACAGAGATTACAAGTTCTTTTTACTAGATTGGAATACTTTTCAGTAGCTTATATTTTTGTGTAAAGAAGTCTTGACTGATAACTGAGAACCTTCTGACTTGAAAGCATAAGTAATATAAAAGTATGCATAAATTAATGTTCTTAATTTGTGTTATTCCTAAATGAACTGGAATCAGTTGTTTGAAGAAGTATAGAAACTGTGTTCTATGGCTGTTTTAAGAGTCATCCACATTTATTATACTCTGGATTATTCACAATTCGTGTCATTGGTGAGGTGGAAGTATTTGCCTTGTCATAAACAAAAACTTTGTAGGGTTTTTTTTGTTTTTTTTTTTTGTTTTTTTTCAGGGGCATGACTGTGTTTAGTACAATTTAAATTACAGGTATTTATGCAACCACACTTTTCTTCAATAAAAGATGATCAAGCAGCACCATGAATCTAGTAATCTTTGAACAGCTGTTCTAATGATCCATAGTATTGCAGAGCAGCCTGTTTTCTATGTCTACTGTTGCTGCTTTCTTCTTTTGCATAGACTCAGCTTTAAATTTTATAGAGTAAACACCCATGTAATCTGCATGAAGGCTTTCAAACACTTGAGATTCTATGGCAAAAAGCTGGTTTTCCTATTGATGTATTTATTGTATTGATGTTATTATTGTATTTTATTGACTGGTTTTTCTATCCAGAATATTGCATGCTCTTCCTAGCACTCAGTGTACTAGAGTATTAGACTGATAATTTAAGTCATGCAACTTTTCTTGCTTATGTTGAGATCTGGAAATTGAGATAATTTGGAGAACTTATTTCCAAATACTTTCTAGAGAGACTTATGTTCTAGCATGTGATGATTGTGTTGATTATATTCAAGATTTATTTTAATGATATTTCTGAATTCCAAGATTTTAATAGACATGAGTATTTAAATTCAGCAGATAATAAAATGCAAAGCTATTTTCTGAAATACTCTTAAAAATAAATTAACATTTTCTTTTACTCTGTGGAAAAGTCCATGCCAAATAGTAAACGAAGAAGCTAATTTGTGCAGTGAGTGTGGAGACCAGTGTTGAATTTTTAGAGGTGAGTGCAGAAGTATTTTGGATGTCTGTATCTGAAAAGGTTGGAGACATGTCAGCACAAATACTAGTGGTATGTATCAGTTTTACTGGTGGTCCAAATGGGAGTTGTTAGTAAGGGCTAGCTAGCCTTGCTTTTGCTGGAGCTACATAGGCTTTAGTCATTAGCAAAACAGAATCATCAGGGTTTGACTGTTTCACTCGTGTTCATGCAAACATGAGTTCATGCAAACCTCATCAGGTTCAACAGGGCCAAGTGCAAGGTCCTGCCCCTGGGTGGGAGTAATCCCAAGCACAAATACAGGCTGGGTGGGAGAACAGGCTGAGACCAGACATGAGGAGGACTTCAGGGTGTTGGTTGAGAAGCTCAGCATAACCTGGCAGTGTGTGCTTGCAGCCCAGAAAGCCAGACATGTCCTGGGCTGCATCAAAAGAAGTGTGTCAAGCAGGCCAAGGGACTTGATTCTCCCTTCTACTCCGCTCTCATGAGACCCCACCTGCAGTTCTGCTTTCAGCTCTGGGGCCCCCAACACAAGAGGGACGTGAACCTGCTTGAGCAAGTCCAGAGAAGGGCCATGAAGATGATCAGAGGGCTGGAGCAGCTCTTTTGTGAAAACAGGCTTGTGATAGTTGGGGTGGTTCAACCTAGAGAAGACTCAGGGGAGACCTTAGAGCAGCTTCCCACTACCTAAAGGGGCCTACAGGAAATCTGGAGATGGACTTTTTACAAGGGCATGTCAGGATAGGACAAGGGGGAATGGCTTTAAACTGAAAGAGGGGAGATTTAGATTAGATATAAGAAAGAAATTCTTTACTGTGAGGATGCTGAGGCAGTGGCACAGGTTGCCCAGAGAAGCTGTGGCTGCCCCATCCCTGGCAGTGTTCAAGGCCAGGTTGGATGGTTCTTTGAGCAACCCACCCGGGTCTGGTAGATTTTGTCCCTGCCTATGGCAGGGGGTGGGGTGGCGTGGAACTAGATGGTCTTTAAGGTCCCTTACAGCCCAAATAATTCTATGATTCTGTGTTCTAAGTAACTGCAATGTAAAGGCAGCTGTCCGGATAAACATCCTTTTAATTGTAGTGTACTCTGTTAAAGTTTTTGCTGTGTTGTTGGTATTTATGAAAGTGATTTTTTTCTGTTATTTAGCATCTGTCTATCTTATAAGAAGTTTAGTTTGATCTAGGTCTATATAAATTTAACGTAGGATTATAATCTACAGGTGGTTTTGGTACAATGTCTGTAGTGATATTCAGCTAGATGTCAGTAAGGGCCAAATATATTAAGCACAAAAACATCTTATTACTTATATAACTATTTTTAAGTTTATGCAGGTTAGAAGAAATGTTCCTGGTGTTCTTAAACTGACAATCATAATTATGGCAGCCATTTGAAATGTCTCTTTCCTGTAAACTACAATCCTGTGCAGTAGACCTGTAAATGCAGGGCAACACACATTCCTAAGGTTATCTTTGAAGCTATTGCAGTTGTTCATAGAACTGTTTGAATGAAGTTTTACTTTTGGACTGCAAGTTTTTGGCCTCTTAAATTAGATTTAATTCCTGTATATCATGTGCAACTTCTGTAATGATGCCCTTACTGAGGGGGGGAAAAAGTAATTTCTTATTGTATTGACCACACAAATAGTTGAATGAACACAGAAAATTATTTTTTTTCTTAAAACACCTTGAGGGTAACTTACTGATGCTTTACGTTGGAACCAGTTGGATGCTTCCAATAGCATTGTCCTTAAAATTGAAAGCTTTTTGCCGTGATGTGTTACCTTTCCTACCACTTATGCATGTGAGACTTTAAAAAGACTGGAGTATATAATTAGAGCAATATCCTTCCCCCACCTTTAAATTGTTAATAACTTTATTTGGTAATAAAGTTTAATTGTAAGAATGCATTTTCTCTTTTCATTATACCTGTAATGAAGGAGATCTTAGCAACTATTTCTGTTTAGTGGTGATTTTGTTAAAAAGTTCATTTCACCCTGGTAAATCAACTGTATTAATTTTCAGATGGAAAATTGTCTTGTTCTATAATACTTAGATACTTGATATCTGTTTCTTCTTGCAGGGTCGAGCCTGGATCAGAGTAGCACTTATGGAAAAGCATTTGTCTGAATACATTTCCACAGCTCTGAGAGACTTCAAAACAACCAGGTCTCTAAGACTTCTATTTTTGCAATATTTTAGCAAATGTTGCGTAAGTGGAGGACTTGGGTTTGGAAGTGAATGTTCCACTTGATTTGTATAGGAAAGGGTGTCACCAGTAAAAGAGCTGTAACATTGTAAAAATATCTAGAGTTGGTGTTAACTGACTGGATTTTAGCATGGGTAAAACTGCAAAATTAAAAATCTCTTTGTGATTTTAAAAATGTGGGGAAAAAAGTCTGGAATTCTTGAAAGCCAAAAGAGAAGAAAACTTCTTTAAAGAAGGAACTGATTCTGAAATTGTAGTGTGATAAAGATAGGAAAATGTAATGTTCCTTTCAAAATTAGGTATGGTTGACAGAAAACCCTAGAGACTCAATAAGATAGAATTTTTATAGGAACATTTCTTGAAGAAGAAAGGAAAATAATTCCATGAACCTGTTGAGAGACATAGAACAGAATTAGTGATCAGGCGTAGCATAGGGATACTTATTGTAATATGAAAAATCTGTAACACATTTTATTTATTTTTACCTTCTAATGGTAAAAGCTGTTAGGTACAAGAATATGCATTGTGATAGAAAATAGTCTGCCAGTTTCGAACTGGTTTTAAATAATGCGATTAATATAGGATGCTTTATCCTGCAACGAGTGTGTCTTGTAGATTTATGATGAAGTCATTTAAATATGAGTGAGTCCATAACATGTTATCGTACCTGATGTTGACCTCTAAAAGTTGACATACCGAATGAATGGGCTTTTTGAACAGTAAGAGTTTTCTCTGTAAGGACTTCTGTTCATTTAGAATATTATTTCTGTTTCTAATACTATTTGTCCACAGATCTCCATATATGTTGCCAATATTAAGGTGACTTTGAAGCACAACTAGGTAAACATCACATTTTATTGAAGTTTCCAGACCTATAATCTTTATTTTACTCAGATTTGTTTGCATTTACAGTAGACAAGAAGCTCATAAAACAAAGATTTCTGGAAAAGATTTACTCATGTTGCCTCAAACTGAGAAGTCACTTGGGTTTTTGAGGGGGAGATGAGGAGGAAGAGGAGGGTCACAAACTTGTGTAGTTAAGTAGTACATTCTTTGTCCCTGTTTGGTAGTGTGGTTTGTTTGCTAGTGGATAACAGTGGTATTATTTTATTAGCAGTTTCAAGTTCATTTATTTGAACATGTTGATTTTTAATATATTTGAATGTTCTTTCAGTGGTATAGTTTTTGGAAACAACCCCTCTTGCATTGCAAACATAGTAAGTGCAAAGTTTGTTTTGAAGTAATATTTTAAATACATCTAATGGAAATAGAAGTTACAGCTTCAGATCTTGGTATGGTGGATTTCAAATCCACTAGCAATAATGAACACACTCTCTTGTGTGGGATTTTGGATGCCTAAAAAGTGGCTGGATTCTTTTCATGCTTTGCACCATTTATTTAGCATTTTAAATTATGTATTTTGCTATATGTGTGTTTAATAATTATTTATATAAACTATAAATGTTACACGTGTGTATGTAGACTATGAGATTGATCTATCGCACTGCTAGCTCTTCTTAAACCTAGCTGTTGTGTTTAGGTGCCTGATCTTATGGCTAGTCCTTTAATGAAGCAGCACATTATTAGTGCTGAAGCTGTGTATTACACTGGGAAGGGAGTTGGATTAAGCATGGGCACACAGTTATTTTTCTAAAAAATTGCTCAGCACCGGCGCTTAACTTAGACTGTTGTGAGATGTCAACTGCATATCCCTGAAAGAAAATATGTGAGTTTTCCAAGGGGACTGTTGTTTCAGCTGGGTTACTCAAGCTGGTTTAAGAAACACATCTGCATCTCACTGTTACAAATAATGTCTTGTCTTTTTTGCGTGGTAACTTCCTCAGCACCATTTTACAAGTTAAACTGAACACCATGCAGATTGGTACCTAGCAGTTATTTGACAAATGCTAGTGAAATAGTTTGCAATCAGCTTCTACTGGGAGCATTGCTCTTAGATCATGAGTAACTATACTGAATCAGACTGTAAAGTCCATCTAGCTCAGTATTTCCAAGTCAGAAATACTGGCTCAGCCAGTTTAACCTCCTGGTCCCCTTCCTGAACTTGGAGAATAGAGAGTTGAGCCTGTACATCATAGTCTCTACGTCAGGACTATAATCTCTGTCTTCCCAGAGGAAGTTATCCAGGTTTCTTGCTTCTGCTGAGAACATCCAAGGTCTAAGACAGCTCACTTCCTTACAGCAAATGGATGTCTGTTATGAAACTGCAAAAGTGGGACTTCTGATGGTGTGCACAGTTCAGTCTTTGGAGCTGTGCCCCAAAATGTGTCTTTTCTGGATGTTTGCCATGCAGCCAACTCAAGCTCTTACTAAGCCATCCCAATGCTTACATGCAGTTCTTGAAACAGATGGAGCTTTTGGTAGGGCATTGTTGCTGGTATTTGAAAGATGGATTGCCTTCGGTAATCTGGCACCTTCTTGCAATCATACATGGCTAGAATGTATAGGTGGACTGTGTATCTTGGTTTCTGGTAAGTGACCTTTCAACCTTGCAGTTTGTACAGAACAGCTTTTCATTTCCCTCTTTCCACATGTGATGCTCAGGTGAATTTTAGTGACCTTTCTGTCTCTGCTGCTGCCAAGACTCCTTTAACATAGAAATTAGTTGTGTGCTACTTTGCTAAACAGACCAAATACCTTTTTACAAGTCCATGCATGGCAGTGGTGTGTCCTGTTCACCTATGTCCTGTGCATGGAGCAGTTCTGTCTGGAAGTAGCTTCTGTGGTAGCTAGAAGGAGAAAATGAGAATAAATGGGGGAGAATGAAGAGGTGGTGAGGGAATACAGATTTAAAAATGGTTTCTTTGTTGGTTGGTCACTGTTCTCAAGCAGCCTTCACCAGTCTGCATGTACCAGGGTATTTGAAATGTATTTTGAGATCAATGCATGGAGTTTTAAAACTTTGGCCAGTAGCTGCTTTGCAATAAAAAATGGTGCTAAGAAACACTCCTCCTTCAAATAATGAAAATTTTACATCTCAGAATAACTGGATGTAACATGAATCCCCCAACCATGCAGTAGAACAAGTATGCTACCTGGAAAATAGCTGATTTGTAAAAATATTTTCTGAGAATAAAGAGTGATTTTTGAACATTTAAAGAGCCTGCAAGTACAATTGTGAGAAACTTTTTTTTTATATGATGGAATTTTTTTATATATATACATATGACAAAAATTCTTCATTTCTATGATGTAAATTCTTCCTTTCAGCAATAAAGTATGTCTTCATCACTTTCTTTGCATTTTGTCCATTTCTTAGAGCTAATACTGTAAATTCTTTTTGCTTTTGTCTAAATTTTTATGTGCTCTAAGATTGTGGTGTTTTGTGCTGTGTAGTCTATTGGTTTCCTTTATTTGAAATGAAATATCAATCCCTCTGGGGTTCACATGAGGTTTTTTTATTTAACTGAATTTCTTCATTTTTCTGTTAACTATGAAAAACATTATTTGAGAGAAAATGGTGTTAACTGAACTAATTTCTTTTTTATTGAAGGAGATTTTATGAGGATGGAGCAATTGTTCTTGGTGAAGAAGCAAATATGCTTGCTGGTATGCTGTTGGGACTCAATGCAATTGATTTTAGGTATTATATTTGCATGCTTCATAACATAATGCTCAGGGAAAGTACTTTTTCTTTTTCAAAAGAAAATGGATGCATTATGGAAAACATTGATAGATTTCCTTGATAGCCTGAGGGGCAAAACTTAGGTGCAGGAAGGAGAGGGAGGGATAGAGAAAAGAGATCTTGAATGTCTCTTCTAGGTAAGAGCAAAACTATACCATAGTTTATATATCTGCATGATTACACAGTCTTGCAGGTATCAAAATTCTAAAAGCAATTGAGAGTATAATTGCTGAAGATACATCAAACCTATTAAGTTTACAGGTAGTTGAATCTTTTAAAGGATTAAGTACACAGTTATGCTCTGGTACTCTATGACAACATTGTAACTGCATATGTAGAAGGTATAGGTATCTTTAGCGCTTCTACATTTTAAAAGCTTAACCTACAAATGACCATTTAATACTAAAATGTGTTATAATTAACTGCAAAATATTGTAAGATTACATGAATTTACCTGTGCGATCTCTAGCTAGACTTTTGTGTGTTTTGTTACACAATTAATTCTGTGTTTTGGGGTAATGAAGGTACAAACACACCCTAGATAATATAAAAAAAAACATTTTGGTGTGTGTGTGTGTGTATACACACACATATATAATATATATAAAAAAAACAGCAAGGTATAAACTCTACAGTGCCTATGAAAAGATGGTGCAAGGCCCTGTTAATATGCCTGGTTGGGTCGAGTTAGCCTCATACAAAGTCACTGGGGAAGGGTTTTGTAATAGAGCATAGGAAAAAGGAGAATAATAATGTTTTTCTCCAGTCTCCTGACAATACGCTGTTAAAATTTACACTGCAGCAGCATTAATACTTGTCACAAACCAGTTTAGGAGATAAACTGGCAGAAAACAGCACAGTCTCAGTGGATGCACTGAGTGTTGCCAAAAGGCCTTTGGAGATTTACTGTTGTTTATGTACCAGTTTTGAGGCTTGTTGGACTCTTCTGTGGGTCAAGTTAACTTATTAAAGAGTGGAAAAAAAACCAACCCCTAATAAGAAGACAGGATAGTTCTTTTGCTGTTAGCTAGTTTGGTTCATGGAAGCATCCTGTAAGTGGCAGAGATGATTTGATCGTAAGGATTAGAGAAGAAAAAGAATTAAAGGGATTGAGTAATGTCTTACCTTACTGGTGGCACTGAGCATTTAGTTCATTCGCCTGTGGAACTGCAACTGGAAGCTGAAGGGGGAAAAAAAACTCCTAGAAATTCAGGTCATGATGGCTGAACTAGCTCATCACAGAGTCAGATAAGTGCCAATACCACTGTAAGGAGTGGAAAGGGAATGTCTGGTTGGGATTTAATTAAAAAAAAAAGACAGGAAAAGAACAAATGTGGAGGGAGAGGTTGAAAACATAGGATAGCTTCTTTTGCCAGCATTTAGTCACTAGATTGGTTTAATAACATCAACTATGTTCTGAGGGAACAAAATAGTGTTGCTGGATGATAAGAGAGTTAGCCTTGTGTACAGCAAATTCAAATCTTACAAGATTTTTTTATTAGTTTAAGCTTTACACTATGTGAAATTAAACTGCTTCTCTATTAGTACTACACTTGGAAGAACTATAGCTATACAGAAATAAGCAGCATAGCAAGAGTAAGTTTGCAGTGTGGAAGTCCTTCCGTAAATAAGCATCAATTGATTGTGTTTGTATCCCATAAGCCTCAGTGGTACATACTACCAGTATAAGAGCTGATTTGTACAAGCGTGCTTGTTCTTCCTTTGTCCTCTGATTTCTAATATAAGCATATTTATACGTTCTTCTGGAGACATTTAAGTTTTTGTCAATGCTGCATTTAAGAGCCTAGAAATTTTCTGGGCAAAATAGGAACATAGTGCTACAGATGCATTTTTATTGTGCCCCATATAATTCATAGTGTTGTGGTTCGAATGGCTGAGAAACTGTAGCCATTCTTTGCTTGTTATATTAGAGATTTTTTTTTTTGTCAGTTCAAACAGTCTCTTATAAATGTTGACAGGTTTATCTATGTGGAACTATACATACGACTTCGGGTTGGAGATTCGGGAAACCCAGTTGAGAACAGAATCTAGATTATTCCACCCCGTTTCCCACACCACACCCCCCCAGCAATGTGGAATTATGTGTCTGCTTAAACTAATTGTGGTTTTGCAGGGGTGTTTTTTCTTGTTTTCTTTGCTTTTCTATTCTTAAGGGTAAAAAAAACCCCAAACCCTACATATGTACTTTCCAAATACCACTTAAGTGACTGCATTGTAAAAAACGGCACTTTGCAATGAAGTTAGCGAAAGTAGCAAAAGCCATGTCTTACTAGAATCTGGTTTTTGATGACATATGGAAGGAGCGAGGAATGTGAGCCTTGTGGAAGCAAGATTGATTTTTGTCACTTCTGTGATCATAGAACATGGTTCACATACAATCTTTTATATCGAGTAGAAAAAGAATACAGAGTAGATGAGAGCCATTTCAGAACATTTTCTGAAAGTTAGTTTCATTAATGTCCTTCATCTTCCTGCAGCCCCACACCAGGAAGTATCTGAAAGGAGAAAGACTGAAATATTTTTGAGAACTGATTTTTGACTTAAAGTTAGTAGGATGGTTATGTAAGGACTCTGCAAACTCTTTTAATGAGCTTAAATACTGAAGATTCCACTCTCATCCATAGCTCTTCTCTTTCTCTTGCTCTGGCTAACTTTCCTTTTCCTGTTATTCCCTGCAATCCGTCTGTAGTTTCAGAATAAAAGTGAGTAACTAAAAATTAGAGGTTTTACCACTTGCCCTGATCTATTTCCTGATCATGTGGAATTTCTGTTTCTTGGGGTTTTCATTATGCTATAATATGCTCAGTGACTCACTAAATATTTAACAGTCTAGTTCGGTTGAGTAGGATTTCAGTATTATATGTTTTAGGCCTTTATTATTACCAAAAATGTAAGAAAAATCAAATTTCACATTGGTAAGATTCAACTGTCACTGTCTTAATTCTCTTGTTATAATCTTACTGTTTTTTCTCTGTTTTATCAGTTTTTGCCTGAAGGGTGAGGGATTGGATGGCAGCTTTCCAGCTGTCATAGATTATACACCATACTTGAAGTTCACCCAAAGGTACTTCTTATCTTTGCACTTTTTAATTTTATTTCATTAGCAAATTTATACTTCATACTGGGCCTCATACTTTTCACATTCAAAATAATATCCATCTCTAAATACAAACCTGTACACTCAGCTACCTTGCTCTTTCAGACTGGTAGAATTATTACATGACTCATCACAGTGAGTCATGCTGACTTTGTTTACTTGGATTATTATCACAGTTCACAAGGAAACAATTTTTTTAATTTCCTTTGCAGATCTCCAGACCAAGTTGTCCTTTGTCTTGGTCCTTTTCTGTGTAGCCACAAACCTGAAAGTAGCTATTTTGTAAATAAAAATAATATGTGTCCTCGTAAATTGTAAGATATGACAGGTAAGCAGTATGAGCAGTTAGCACATAACAGAAAATAATGACCAGTTGCGTATATAATCTGACCTTCTAGCTACATTTTGCTCCTCTGATCAGTTATATGATTAAAAGTTAAAGAAGTGATCACTATCTAACAGATCAGGTAGCAATCTGGTATCTCAAAAAAGCATGGAAATTAATGGGACGTGTTCTATTGTTAGTTTTGCCAAAATGAAGGAAGCAGTTGAGACTGAGAAGTAAGTCTTGGAGATGTACAAGTGAACATGAAACATCCTAGTTATTCTCTTGAAGTTCTTATTAGCTTACATGTTAATGACAAATTGCATGATTCAGTCAAAACAGAATTTGCATCATGGCAGGATCATAGAGTTCTAGGAATCACTACCTTAAAAGCTAGTAAATGCTGTTAATGTAGTGGAAAGCATAGTTGTAAGGAAAGATTTTAAAATTGGTATTGGGGTAAATTCTTGTATTTGAGACAGATGTCTGAATTTTCTGGCATACATTGATTCTGGATGATATGGAGATATTTTAACAGTGAATTTGCATACTGTATGGAGAGTTACTCATGTTCTGTGAAATAACATGCACGCGGTCTTCACTGTAACCACAACTATACATTTTCATTTAAATTTATCATAATTTAACATAACAGTCACTTTTTTATTTTTCTGCTTTTTTAGAAACAAACAACATGTAGATTCAGATACTACTCTTTCACCCTGAATTTATGAAGGAAAAATTAAGTCACCCCTTCCTTAGACAGCATATTGGAATGCATTGGCCCCTTGTATTCCAGGAGAGTATACTATATGCACTTGTCTGTCTTGCCTAAGACAACTTGTCTAAGATCTCAAGCAAATTTTTGCCCATTCTTTAGGTGGCTATACAGATAGAAGCTTGAAATATAACTTGCGTTTAGTGATCTATCCCAACATTTTGTTTCTTTTTGGTTTACAGAGCTTTAGATGTATTTAATAACTATGGTGCTTTAAATTTCAAGGGGAATTTGCATCTTAACAAACACAGCTTTTCACTTGGCTGATTAATACGATCCTTCAGTTCTGACAGCATCAGCAGTGATGAAGAAGAGCTAAGAACACTGGGCAGTAGCGGCAGTGAAGGCAGTACTCCAGAGAACATTGGTCCTCCTTTCATCACGGATGAAAACAGTTGGTACAACAAATGCAAAAGGGTAGAACAGAAGTACCGGCTTGCATTGGAACAGAAGGTAAAAGATTAGTTTTGTCAGGGGGGTGATGGAGCCAAAGCTCATCACCAGCCAACTGGTGACATAACCATTTAAGCGAAGGCAGAAAAATATATTAAGTATTATTTACCTTCATGTAAGTGGTCTTAAAATTTACAATCTTCAAAGTATCTTAAGTATCTTTGCTCACTGATTTGAGGGAAAAGAGGTTTGGGGAGAGGTGAAGATAATAATAATATGGATATTGGATTTCACAATCTAATGTAGAAGCTTTGGCTCCTTTTTCCAATCTGAGAGTTACAAGCAGCATTATCTTTGAATCTGTTAAATTGTGAGCTTGAGGTGAACAAGAGTTTCCACATGATTTTTCTCTTCCTTAGAGACCATAGAGTTTTACTGATGTCAGTAGACTACCAGCTGAAGGCTTTTATAACAATAGTGATGTTAAACTTTATTGTTTAGCCTTGTGGTAAACAAAAATGATCAGCAAAGTAATCCATCTAGAAGTGAAAAGCAAAACTCATCTTCTCAGTGATACTGAAATGGGTTTTTAGAAAATATATAGTTTTAAGACCTGCTTCGAGTTAGAATGGGAAAGAAAAAAGTGTGTTTGATTTTAATAATTTAAGTAGTATATTGAATGTTCTTACAGAAATCAAAGATAGATTGTCCCTCTACCACCCAAAACAGTGCAAGTTAAAGGGTGAACTGAAATATATGTCTAAACGTTTAGTATTTTTAAAAGCAAAGTGCTTCTCAGTTTTTCATAAGAGCATATTACAGCTACAGACAACAATGCGTATTAGCTAGAGGCAGAGAGAAGAGGAAAGGCTGTTCATAGACACTGAAGAAATAGTGCGAAGAAAAAGAAAGAAGGGGTCAGAAAAAAATGAAAGAAAAATGAAAGACAGATGCTTAATGTTTTTAAAGAAATACAGCCAGACTGAGAGACTATACCTGAGAATGAGTCCTGGAATTATGATTCATATGGATTGCTGAATGTCAGTGTTAATATGGAATGCATAGAATCAAGCTTGGTTTACTTTAATGCATGTGATAGAACCTCGTTAAAGTTTTTCTAAGTAACAGTGAAAAATTCAAAATATGAGATGATAGATGCGAGAGCTATGTTTTACAAATATGCACACAATTACTTCTTTCCTGTTTTGGGTCTCCTAGACTCCTTGTTTTTGAAATCTGACCTTCAGTGTTGACAGCCAGGTTGCTGGTACAATCTTCTCAGCGAGTAGGGTATCACTTTCCATGTGGAAAGAACTTGTGTTCCTTGGGGCTGTCTCTGATACAGAGGACATTTTGCCTGCTTTTGTAAACCAAAATGTGCCATTAAAAAGGAACCTCTTCAAATACATAAGCAAAATGGGAACCTTTCCCTCCCTACCCCAACAGGAATAGATTCATGTTCCTGAGGCACGGGAACATATTCAAGACAATTTCATTCTTGTGTCCAGACAAAAGCATAGGATTGGTTTGAACTCCGTTCTTCTCCACCCTCACCCAGCCAAAGACTGTAAAATATTTTGGGGTTTAATGAGGAAAGTGTCATCAGTCCTGGAGAAGTATCGAAGAGAACAAAATAGGTGGACGTTTATTTTTCTTGGTACATCCAGGTGGTTCACTTCCAAGGATACCCCTTCAAAGTTGTGACAGACATCTGTAGAAACAGTACTTAAACATGGTGTCCAAATCCACTAGCTAGAATCACTAGGAAGCTTTCTATCTGCAAAAGCACAAAGTGGCTCTAACAGCAAATAGAGGTTTTGGTTTATTCACACGTCTAAAATCCTGAAACATATTTATTCCATGAGAAGTTATTTGCTGATCTGATGCTGAGTATTTTAAGTTTTTGAATTTATTTTAGTGAGTCACATTATTTCTTGTAGCATTCTCTTAATTAACTACCAACTTCTATAGTCAGCTAATGTAGAGGTGAATTCAAGTCAGTTTTAGGATAATTCTTTGAAAACTTTGGTGCATTTAATACAATTTTCAAAATGATAGCTACTCTGACAGCTCTTGATGCTTTCCTAATCATGCTTTTTTAGAATGCCTACTTGACAACTGCAGCAGCAGAATAACTTTTTTATTCCCACAGACAGAAAATTTTCTATTGTCTAATTTTCATTTGGGATGTGCCTGACAAATTTTAATGTAATTCACTTCAATTATACTGCATCTGTTCTATTATATCTTGACCAAATGACCATTAAGAGCTTAGACAGACTATGGAATATTGCTCCTTTCCTGTGTGTTTCTCTCCTTCCCTTTTTGGGACTTTTTTCATGTCAATGAGTTACAATGACAATCAAGTTGCACACAGTACAGTACGTAGTAGTTTATCAGAGACAGAGTGCTTTCTTTGAGACAGTGCGGCTTTCTGACATTTTGTGTGTTGGAAAACTGGACCATTGTGACAAGAAGACCAAGTTGAAAATCATGTATTTTTAGCAACTGATATAGTGAGTCTGACAGATCCTTCTTTTTCTCTATTGTCATTCACTTTGCACAAACAATGCTAAATTCCTTTTGTGCCTCCTAATTAAGTATGTATACTAGTCATTAATAGCTCAGGTCACTGCTGTTTACCAGGGTTACAATATGACAAGCAATTGGACTGCAGCTAAGACTAAGTTATCTGTATTTTCTGAGTTATTTGAATGGTAGGATAAAGTCAGGCATTATTTTAGCAAGGTAAATGGTAGCATTGCTTTATTGGATCAACAGTGCTATGCTGGTTTAGACCAAGAATCTTTGGTTACCCTACTATCTTAACTTGGGTAGTTGCCCAAAGTAGATGTGGAGGGTAGAATAAAAGCAAAGCAAATGTATATGCACTTGTTTTCCTCTTGCATTTCTTGCCAATGCATGTCAGCTGAAGGACTTCCTGAAGCTGATAAGGTTTGTCTGTTTAGTAACCTGTAATGGATTTCTCTTCTAAAGACTTGCCAAATATCCCCTTGACCCCATGTAAATTTTTAGCATCCAAGCCATTTTTTTGGCAAAGCATTCTGCACATCTACCATCTGTTGTGTGAAAAATCACCCTCCTTTTCTGTCTCTTGAATCTGGCTCCTCCTGGCTTCATTTCATGGTGCCTAGCTCTTGCATTTTAAAAAACGATGAACAGTCACTTCCTTCCTGCCTTCTTCAGGCCACTCTGGAACTATGATGAGTTTGTCTTTTCAAGTTGTCTCTTGTCCAGATTAATGAATCATAGTTTACATATTTGTTACTTCTGTGGAAATGGTCCCTTCCCTATTTTGGAATGGTGTAAACTGTTCACTTTTATGTAGTAAGCTTCTACGTTTTTTGTGTACTGTTTATACTGGAGTTTTACATGCTTTTACTGGTGGGATGGTGCATCTCCATGTATTGTAGAGGTATTTACTGTTTGATTGTATTCTGTTTCTGATCCTGATGCTTCGTATCTACAATATTTTTGTAAAATATTTGAGATTTCTGGGAAGCATGAAATTTGTTGGTGCCTGAATGCATCATTTAGTACTTTTAAAGCACTACTTGGAGCTCCAAGGAGTACCTTAACAGTAAAGATAATGGTAACATTTGACAGGCAGAATTGAGCATACTGAAAAGCTCTCTAGATTCCTTGGAACTTGTACTGAGACTAAAATAAATTCCTATCAAATATGAATATATCCAGTGGATAGAACTGTATGTAATCATAGAATCACAGAATAGTCGTGGTCGGATGCCACCTCTGGAGGTTATCTAGTCCAAATCCACTGCTCAAAAAAAAAATGTATACTAGAGTAGGTTGCTTGGGGCCTTGTTCAGTTGGGCTGTGAATGTCTTGAAGGTTTTTTTTCCTACGTTTAAATAGTTGCCTGTATCTCAATTTGTGTCTGCTGCCTCTTTTCACGGGATACCACTGAGAAGATTCTTACTCCATCCTCTTTACACCCTCCCACTAAAAATCGATACATTTTGATATGATTCTCTTCCTGCCCCTCTTCCCTTCTTACCAGCCCTGGATTTAGTAATCCCAACTCTTTCTGCCTTCTCCCATATGAGAGATGCTCCATACCCTTAATAGTCTTCGTGGTGATAAATTAGATTAGTAGCATTTTGCTGCTAGCTGAGTGAAACCTGTGTTCTTATTCAACAGGACTACACCTGTTCTGTGTCTATGAAAACTACCTTTTTAATTTTTTTTTTTTTTTTTTTTTTTTAATATGGGCACCTATGAAAGAATTGCATTTTTTTTCCACAGGCTTCAAGGAATTTCCAAAATTTTATGCAGTATAGACTTTCTGTATCCAGGTTTAATCATTGAACAGTTAGGGTTGGAAAGGACCTTAAGATCATCTAGGTCCAAACACCCCTGCCATGAGCAGGGACAACCCAAACTAAACTATGTTGCCCAAGGCTCTGTCCAACCTGGCCTTGACTAAGAATTGATTAAGAAGTCACTAGCATCTGATGTCCTGGGACTCTACTTGAACAAGAAATAGAAATAGCTGCTTAGTATTGTAATCAGAAGTGTAATCTGTGGACAGACTTTGTGACCAGTGTGCCATCACAGCTGCTGTTAAAATACTCACATCGTGGATTTTTGTAAAAGACAAAGTAGTTGGAGTGTGATAAGAACTGCCCTCTATCTTTTATAGTACCAGCTGTAGATGAGTATTTATTTCATTAACCTTCTTTGTCATGTATATGTGTGATGTGGTATTGCAGCTTTCAAAGAAATTTCAAAATAACGTTGGATATTTTGTAATAATAATTCTGGATCCCTTTCATTAACTATACAGATCCATATAGGTGCATTCTACTTTTGTCCTTCTTAGGCACTATCTAACATCCTGTATCTGTTAAGACAAACAGTTCTGGTCTTTTTCTTGTACTATTGACTGTTCTATGTTGGTTTCGAAAATTGAATTAGTATTTCAGGCTGGTGGCATTCCGGTGTCATTGTTCCATCCATTATTCTATTCCTCTGCAGCAATATAAATAAGTACATGATTTTCTTGGTACCTATTTGGAAACATCATACTAACATTCAGTCAATTTATTAGTCTGTGTAAAGATTAAAAAAACCCCAAACAATCTACAACAAAAACAAAGTAGAACTGTGTACATCTTGAACCAGAAAAATGTGAACGTACATAATGAAAAGGTTTTTTGATAGTGTGTTCCTTAAAGCTTTCTAACACTTTTATTTCCAGGGTTACCTTGAAGAATTGGTACGACTCAGAGAAAACCAGCTATCTGAATCTGTCTCACAGAATAAACTGCTGTTACAAAGAATTGAAGATATGGATCTAGCCCATAAAATGGAGAAGGAACAGCTGGAATATATAATTGTGGAACTGCAAGACCAGTTGTAAGTTAGTATAATGGAGAAACATTGTTAGAGCAGTATTACTTAAATTATTTAACCTGTTTTACTATACAATACAAAGAACTCTGGTCCTGTGGAAATGAATGAAACTTCTTAAAGGATTTGATGTATTTTAGCTTGCTGCTGCTTTTTTTTTTTTTTTTTTTGTTTTTGTTTTAAGCCATGACAAGTCTTAAAGTCTTCAGCAATGGCTCCCCTGAACACTGCTTAAAATAATTCTAAGACTAAATTTGATTTTTTAAATCTAGCTTACAATAAACTTGTTTAAATTTTTAACACATTTTTATAAATTCTTTATTTTTTATTACTTCCAGCATTAAGGCTAGCCTTAAAAAAAAAAATACGGAAACCACTTCCTTTTGAGCACTGTTTTTAAGATGTTAGGCAGGAAAGGATAAAGAAATACTTATTTTGTTTGTATAGATTCTATTTTATTTGTACATGGCTCAGACACAGTAGAAGTTGATCTGGTAGTCTTAAAAATACTCAAACTGGTGAAACAATTTCCTATTCACTGTTCTTCAATGCAAGGCAAAATGCTGAAACAACAGGAAGAGGCTTAATTTTTTAATAGCATATGTGACTACTACTATGATAAATATTCAAGTATCTTGTGATCATGAAATCATAGAGCAGTTAGGGTTGGAAAGGATCTTAAGATCATCTAGCTCCTTAGAGACTTTTCCTCCCATTCCTGTCTGTTGAATAGGAAGGTACTGTCCTTTTGCAGAGATACTCCCTGGTAATGTCTAAAGACCCAGATAGATGGAAGACCTACTGTGTGGTGACAAGTTGCCATGAGACTGCTATAGTATGCATCTGCGGTAATTGTATGCTCTGTTCATAACAAATATAAATCACCTTCTATTTGGAGTAATTTGTATGCGTCTGAGCCCTGAAGTAAAAAGGAAGTGGCCTCTGAAGCAATCCAGGCTTTTCTGTCTTGCAGTAGGGCATTTTATTGCCAGGACTTGGAATGGATTTTATGAAGCTCAGGAACATAGCATTTGCATCTTATTTATGATGTGAGGCACTGGAATAGGTTGCCCAAGGAAGTTGTGAATGCTCCAACTCTTCAGGTGTTCAAGGCCAGGCTGGACAGAGCCTTGGGCGACATAGTTTAGTGTGTGGCGTCCCTGCTCATGGCAGGGGGTTTGGAACTAGATGATCTTAAGGTCCTTTCCAACCCTAACCATTCTATGGTTCTATGATTCTATGACAATTTCAGAGTTGAGGAAGAAGAAAAGATGGTTTTCAAAGTCTTTTTTTTTTTTTTTTTCTTTTTTCTTTTTCTGATTGCCTGTAAGATTTATTTTGAGAGAGATACCTGTTACTGATTTCTTTTCTGAATTTGTTGATATAGCTAAAGATTCATGTTCTACTTTGCTCTCCATGATTATTTGGGGGAAGTGGGGGGAAGGTGTGAGCTCATTTAAACCCACTGTATTACTTGGAATTTTTGAACAGACCTGCTGTTAGTTTATGGCTGAGCCATATGGAATCAGACTGTTCTAAAAAATCTTAGTCTTTGGGGTTTGATTTTTGTTTGCTGGCTTTCTTATGTAAAGGCTCAACTGTGGAGCAGTTTCTGTTGTATCTTGACAGTGTGTTCTTATATAGCTGTTTGTGAGACATTTCAGTCAGGAGCTTGGACTACACTAGATTGTTGGAGTGAGAGGTATAATTTTGCATTGTTATTGCTGTGAGTATAGTGTGCCTGTCAGATGAACTCTTCCTAAAGTGTGTTAGAAACTCATATTTCCTTACTGGGGATAGAGAAGGGAAGAAATATTCCTACTAGCAAGTTTCTGACTGTTAACACCAGTCATAATTAACATCTTTTAATCATTCTTTCAAAGTTGTTTTCTTGTTTTTTCATCTTATTCTGACCCAGGGTGACCTGGCAGCAGAACATGTTGTATCACTTTTGTGTCTGTAGTAAGTTTTGGCCAATTGCTTTTTATTGCCAAGGTGTTTTAGAATAGTGTTCACATAATTCCAAATTTTAGTGTTTTGCTCTCCTACTGTTAGTAGCATTTTGAAGTAGTGAATATGTGCTGTAATCTGTTTGAATTCTTTATCAGTGGGTAAGAGCAAGTTTGGGATTGTAATTCTGCCTGAGGCATACTACATTACTGTTTGTAAAACACTTTGAGATCTGATTTAGGATCATTTGCTGTGTAATGGAAACTTTTTTAAATAAACATTCTATATTTCCTTTTTAATGATGCTTTTCTATTCCACTGGGTGTTGTTAAGGTAGCAAGGTCCACCTTTTCAAATTTACGTTGAATATTTGTTGATGTTTCCAAATGGTATTTCACAGGCATGCAAAATGTTTTACGTATGATCTTAATGGATTTTAGGTAATCTACAGAGAAACTTTTCCATATTCACATTTAATAAGGCAGTTTGCTGTAAAGGATGAAATAAATGTGGATATAGAAGATTGGAGAAACTTATAAGTAATTCTGTTTTACAGCTGCTATGCAAAACCTAATGTTCTACGATTTTCAGTATTCTTAACTTTGTCTCACAATTTGGAGTACCCAAACTACAATGAACAAGAGTGAAGCTGAAAATTTATCATCAAAATAGTTATTCACAAGAGAGTAACTTGTTCTTCTGTGTGTCAATTTAATTAGATTTTTCAGGAATATGCCCACCCATCTGGGGACTGGACATCTCACTTTGCTGGCAGGTGTCTGGTGGCAAATTGGGTTAGAAAAGTGGAACTGTAGTAGACCACCTCATCATCAACCAGACATGTTTAAACTAATGCACAGCTGATCAAGAAGTTTCAGGCTAGATATTAAGAAACATTTCTGTACCGAGAGGGTAGTCAGACACTGGAACAGGCTTTCCAGAAAGGTGGTCAATGCCCCATTCTTGTCAGCATTTAAGAGGCATTTGGACAATGCCCTTTATAATATGCTTTAACTTTTGATCAGCCCTGAAGTGATCTCAGAGTTGGACTAGATCATCACTTTAAATCTCTTCCAACTGGACTATTCCATTTTATTCTCAGAACAGCTTGTTCTTTACCACACTTTCAGCATCTCCAGATGAAGTGATTGCCTAGTGATATGCGTCCATTGTAGTAATGACAAGGCATATTGTGGCTTTCATTTGCTTTCTTCAGAAGTGTTTGCTGTCACTAGGACATGTTTTTCCCTGGGATTTGTTGAACATTAGAGGACAATGCTTTTGGCTCCACTCTTCTATAGAAATAGTGCATTTTTATCATGAGGGTGGGGCACTTAAGGCCTTAAAGTGGTTAAAATTAACAGCTCTTACATGCTTAAAAATAACAGCTCGCAGGGGGACAGTCAAAAGAAGTGTGCCATTCATGTCATGTCTAACAGAAGAAAACAGTTTGAATTCCATTAACATTCAAAATGTGATGGGAGAGGGATCCCAAATCGTCAAGGAACTGTATGCTGGAGTATTCAAAACTCACAAAGGCAGACATTTCTTTGTTCTCTAAGATCCTGCAAAGAATATTCAACGTCTCTTGGGGCAGTGAGACATTTGATCGTGCACCCCATCAGTAAAAAACTATAAGCACTCCCCCAATATAGGGATACTTATTTATTTATAAATTCTATGCAGGTACTACTGTACTCATATATTATGTACATTACAAAACATACACAAGAATATAAATTAAAAAGGGTGAGACAAGGATGAAGTAAACAGTTTTTGTTGTTTTGTTTGGGTTTTTTTCACTAACAGTACAAAAAGTATTTTTTTCCTATACCCCGAAGGATTGTTGTATGCACCCCACTTTGGAGACAACTGCCTTGAAGTTAGCTCAGGCAAAGTGACTGGGCAAAATCTGGAACTGTTTGCCCAGAACATCCTTGTGTTAAACTCTACCTCAGCTTAAACAGCCTTTTTTCCCCCCTTAGAGTGATTCCTACTCTTTCTTTTGCCTTCCATACTATCTGTGTCTATGGCAAACTCTGCTGATCTTTGTTACTTTAAAGTTCAGATTTAGCATCTGAAACTGATATTTATATATGTTAAATATTGATGTATGGTTACAAGAGAGCCTATCAATTTTCTGAATACTAAGTCATCTCCTGCATAGTGACTCATTGATGTTATAAAAGCTAATCACTTCAATGTAATGTGTCCCAACATGAGTTTCCGCATAAGGTATTTTTCAGGTTTTCAGGCTTATGTGTCTGGTGTAAGATGGTAAACTTCCTTTGTCCCAACTGGTGCAATAGTTTAATTTTCTATTTTTATTTAATTTATCACATGTATTGAAAATTTATTTCTTAAATTCAGCAGCTATGCTATATTTTATGCTGCTCTGCTTTTTATCTGCCTCTGCTGTTCCTTCCTATATCCCTGTCTTGTCCCAGTGTTGTGTGGATGAAAGAAAAGAAAGAAAACTCTTCTGTGTTTGGAATTCTCTCTTTGGTTATGGCACAAGTAAGACTCAGATGAAATTGCAGGGGCACACGTCTTACACTGTATTAAGCTTGTCTGTGTAATTAAGAATTTTTTGTATGTTTTAGCAAATCTTAAAGCTAGATTTATTTGTCTGGCTGTTACTTCAGAATTGGTCAGTCTTTTCAAGCCCCAAACAGTGCTTCTAGGCCATTTTTCATATTTTAATATAGCTGTCTTATAGATCCAGCAGTACTGCAGTTCCTATCTGGATAATACAGATGTCTTTGTAATCACGGGAAATGACAGTTTAGTTGCAGCCTTGAGAGACTGTTTATTTCTGTGACACTTTAATTACAGCAAGTGTTCTGTATATGTTTCCACTCGTGAATTGTACACAGCCTGTCACTTAGACCTTAGTCTTTCCCAGGCATTGACTGTTGGAGTATTCTGTCCACACACCTATTTCCCCTGTGTTAGCACTGCATTGAGCGCAGGCTAATGTATCCTGCCTTCCAGAAAAGTAGAACTTTCAGTGTGGGTTGCTGAGCTTTGTAATCCTTGCTCAAAACCAAAATCATCTAGAGAAATAGGAAAGCTGGATCACGTTTTTAGCACTCTTACCTTCTTTTTCAGATAGTTCTCTTGTAAGATTTTTTTTTTTCCCCTCTTAAGAAACTGAATTTCTCAACTGCATAAGTACATTAAATCCAATTTGTTGTAGCTGCTTTTTTTTCTCACTGAAAGGAAGTGGGAGATTAAAATTTAATCTCTGGTCTTGGTGATTTTCTTTCCTAGAATGTAAAAGCTGAGAATGCCAATCCTTCTTTCCTTTTAAAGCTTTCATGGATCTTTGCTATCAAACCATAATTCACATTAGCTATGTTTTTATTTGTAATGCTTCCTGTACATCCTCTATCTCCCTCAAGTTTGCAGCAGCAGTTTTACATGTTAGTACTGCAGTCTGGTCTGTTTTCAGCTCCTTTTCTCAACTTGTCTGCACCTTTTTTGTTTTTCCTTTAACAGCATAGAAGATACAGTGTGGCTTTTGACAGATGGTAAAACCTTCATTTAGGCAGTGTTTTGGATTTTGGTTTTGTGGAATTCTTTCTTCTGAAGTTTGCTGCAATACTGTACCCCTGTTCTGTTTACAAAGGTGTGGATAGTCAGCAGGAGGACAAGTTCTGTTTTCAGTGCAGTGGAAATCTGTGGAGTAGTGGGAGCTTCCTCTTTCCATAAAGGTATAGCTAAGAAAAGTTCACCTCGGCACAGTACATGGGCAGACTCCTGCAATTCAGAGTAGAGCGTACAGAGTGAGGCACAGCAAAGAAACATGCAGAACTAAACAAAACTGCAACTATGCCTCCAACATGATGGAGGACATGCTATTCTTAGAATCCAGAGGGACTGCATGGGTTTGTTGTGCAAGAGGAAGCCAAACATTTCTTAATAGCAGCCTGAAGGACATACTTTGCAAAATGCAGTAGATAAAGGGATTTATTTTTAAACCCTCATATTTAAATATCTTATTCTGAACTTTAAGAAAGGGGGCTTAAAAGTTTTATATTAAAATAAAATTTAAATTTTAAAATGCTTAAAAGCTTTTGAAATTATCAGGGTCTTCATGGATGAGATGTGTTGACATATCTAGAGCAAAATGCTGGCTGACACCAAAATGAAAAATATGAGGTTTTGTAAGGAGTTTCTCCTCTCTGGTCTGTCTTTTCTTCCCTCTCCCCCCCACTCCCTTTTCTGTCTCCTTCTCCTACCCCCAGTGGATTAGAGAATTGTAGGGACCATTTTGCATACTTAATGACATTAGCATGGCAGTGTCCCTTTCTCTGAATCTATAATGTGTGATGCTAGAATCCATTTTCTTAGTGGCATCCTTTCTCTTTTCTCCCATAGCTATGCTTCTGTGGATGAAGGCCTTGCATAGGAGTAGCAAACACAAAAACTTTAAGTTACTTGGACATTTGTTCTTAATGCATTCCAGATTTCAGAATTTTTATCCAGTGTAGAATTATAAGTTTGGGAGCAGGGGTAAGTAAGGCCTTTCAAAATAATAATGAGTATTGAACCTTTGAGGGCCTCAATGCAATGCAGCATCTGTTCTGCGGCACAGCTGGTACCGTTACTGTGACACATGAAGATCGTTAGCCAGTCCAAAATAGTAAGAAGATGTGGTGCGATAGGACATACCTGCTTTTTCTCACTGCAGCAGCTGCCATTAGAAAGTCTGCTGGGATTTTACTCTGGCATCTAATTTGGGGAATACTGTGGCTGTGCACAGGGCACAAACCCGAGAGAGGTGATACTTTGCAGCATCAAAATCTACTGGTAAGTAACTAATTTTCATACCTGCTGATCTAATTTCTCAAAGTCCAATGACATACCAGTCCAGACAACTCACTGTCTTGCTACAGCAATGACAGTTTGAGAGCTCCCTTTTATTTTAGATTTGCTCTTACAGATTTTAGTTATATTCATGTATGCTATCAATTTCAGTTTGCATTCCATATTTTCTGCCCTAAACAAAGGTTTTTAAAGCTTGTTCTTTGTTCTTATTCAAGTGGTTTTGGTTTTTTTTAAGCTTTTATTTTTCACTTTTACTTTTCACTACTCAGGTAGTTCTTGAACTGGAGCATTCATCTGATGTAATTCCCTTTCTTAGGGAATTAGTCTGTTTGATTTATTTCCTGTCTTCATCTGCTGGTAGGAGTGCAAATTGCCAACTGGACTGGCATTTTCTGGATTTGGAGAAATTAAACTTGCAGGTAAGAAATTACTGGTTTTTCATAGGTATAATTGGAAACAGAACTGACATTTTGTTGAACAAAAAAATCTGTGTAAATGGGTCTTTCAGAATAGGCTTCTAATGGCATGAATCTGGATCTGGTCCAGGGGAAATTGGAAATCCAGTCTAGCTGAAATGAGACAGGAGGTTTTATGTGGTTACCAAGATAAGGCTTTTCCATTTTAGCTTGGACTAAATGCGAGATTAATTTTTACTTATTTGTTAAATTCCCAGATGTAATATAGTTATGGCACAGTAAGTGACCAAAGATAATCACCTTTTTCTGTCATTCTGTTTTGCACACAGGAATGAGTGAATCAAGTCAGGTCACACTTTCAAGATGCAGAAGCCTTCGATGTGTTAATTCAAAGGATTAATTTCTTATCCTTTTGAGAGGTAGCTGAGCTGCCCAAAACAGTGCTAGTGCAAACCCAACTGTTTGCAGGGTTACCTTATATGTTACATTAAAAAAAAAAAAAAAGCTGCTTTAAAAAAAGAAACTAAAAAATTCAGCATTTCAGTGATCCATTTTGAGGGTGGCTCCTCTGTGATTGTACCAGGACAACTCTAAGGGCAGCATACTGCAGAGCAGGGATGGAAATGAGTAGTAATTTGTCAATTGCATTTTATTATTATATGTGCATCATAGATCATGATATTCAGCTTATGCTTAATAAATAACCCTAAAATAATAAATTACAGAATAAACAACTCAAAAGAATAAAAGTTGAGGAAATCAGCAAGTAAATATTCTGTAGAGTACCTGGCAAAGGCAGGCCTGGTGAACACTAGTGGAAAAGGATGTTTATCAGGAGGCTTCACTAATCTCACTTTTCCCTGCTTCTTAAATATGCAGTTAAAGGACTGGAAGTCAAAAGCATGCAGAGACATTTCTGGGAATAGGTGTGTAAACCTGATGTTAATACTCTGGCTGTTGCTGTTATTCTTGAATAAAACTGAGCAAATTTACAGGCCTGGAGGGAGCATATATATCTGCACTTCAAGCAGACACTTAGTCCTAACTCGGGTGTATGTTAGTGTTGATTAGTGAGTCATCGGTATTATGTTGTAATAGGTAGGAATTCATTAGCAGGATGTTTTTACTGCGGTTCCTGATGTAGAGAACAAAAAATGTAGATGTAAGCCACATATTTGTTAGTTTTTAATGTATTCTAGTACTGAGATGATGTTTTCATCTCTTTTGCTGGCTTTTTTTTTTTTCCCCTAGTAAGTTACTAGTTACAGTAGCATTTTGAATTTGTGTGGAGTTTTTTCTTTGTTTAGACATTTAAAAAAACCCCACAATTTAAATGTCATAACTTTAACATCTGGGCTAACGTGGTGAGACTGTGTGCATTATAATTCTCTTATGTAAGATGATTTTATTTCTGCAGATCATAGAAGAGAACTTGTGCTACTTTTTGCCAACATGGCTATAAAGAGATGGAAATTATTGTAGGTAGAGAAGATAGCAGTTAGTGGTGGGGGTGTGTGTGTGTGGGGGGAGAAGTTCACATGCTTTCAGACAACCAAGAATTTTTTTCATGCCTAGATTAGGTGATGTATCATAAATCTGCTTAACACCCCTACTCTCATAAAAGATTCTTACATATGTTCCCTGGTCTGCACAAAACTTTCTGCACTCCTCAGTCTCACTGTGTCAGTTCAGGATACCCTATTTGGCCATGTCTCACATGCTGCCTTTCTTCCATTCTACAAACAATCACACAGTCTCTACGATCCACCATATTCTCCATGTACCAACTACCTTCCTGAGATTATGACATTTAGAAGTCATTGCTTCTATCTTCTTTTTGGCTTTCAAGTTTTCTATTTCCAGTCTAAAGGAGTTAACAGCTTGTTGTGTTTGCTTGTTTTAACTCAGATTTGATGGCATTTCTTTCTTTTTTAACTTCTCTCTGTAGTAAACCCTTTTCTCTCTCTTACTTTTCCACTTCCCTTTCTGGAGTATCTTTGCTTTTACTCCTCTATTAAATAGCTTAACATATGGTCTACAAACTTTATCTTGCATCATCCTTAAACCATCAAAGCTACAAACCCCCCCAGAATTTAACTAAATTTTATTTTAAAATAGAACTGCATTATTGTGATTTTCAGTATTAGTCTTACGATGTATTATGGATTTTGTTCCATATAAATTAATGCTTATAAGTTACAAGGTAACATCCTTCATAAAACCTAGGCTTTGAGTCTTGGTCTGCATGTGTTAAGGTAATTCTGGTTTTCAGTTGGTGTTTTTCGCCAGCAGTTCATTCTCAGGAACAGAAGCAATAGAACAAACTCTGTTTGTAATTAGGCCATTCCAGTTCACTATGTTTTACTACAGACCAGCATTTTACATAGAAGTTTGCATGTTACATTACACTATTTTTATGTGCAGTTTTGGTAACAGTTATGAGTCATAGCTCAGAGAGTTCAGTAGTTCCCTTTATGTGCGTGTAAATAACAGAAAATACTCTTTACATTTTTTTCTTGAATATTTTGTGAAATGTGTGAGTTTCACAAATACTGTATTTCCCATTTGTACCTCCCCACCAATTCCTCATTTCTTATTTTTGCTCTATGAAGACTTTATTCTAATTTTTCCTTTGAATGATTTTATATGCCAGACTTATTTTGCTATACTAGCAGATAAATAAGTTTATTAATAGTGAAATTCTTCTTTTGGTTAAACAGCCTGACAGTAAACATCTAGAGGAAAGCTCATAATCTTCATTGCACTCACTGTGATCATTAAGGAAAAGTTCTACTTCAAACCCCACACTATCACAGCCTAGAGATGACCTGCACTGGTTACAGTGTTTGCATTCTGAGGAACAAGAGTCCTGCTCCAGAAATTCAATCTGCTTTGGATAAAATGAATTATTGTCTTTTGGGAGCTTTTAACTGCTAGAAAGAGCTCCTCTTTCCTGTCTGACTAAGCAGCACAGCACTCGATTCTCATGCAGCATTTTTTCACAACTGACTGTTTTGAAATTTGTATGCTTGTTTTTCATTAAAACTTGATCATATTTCCTTCCTTTTTAACTCCTCTCTATAGTAAATGCTTTTGCCTCCATTTATTTTCCTTTTCATGATTTTGAATATTTGTAGCAGGATCATTTTTGCCACATGATTAAGATTGTGTGAATGATGTATGCCTTGTAGATGCTGCACTTAGGGGCATGGTTTTGTTGGAGGACTTGTCAGTGCTGGGTTAACGGTTGGACTCTATGATCTTAAAGGTCTTTTCCAACCTGGACAAGTATGGTTTTGATTGTGATTTTTTGATTATGATTCTGTGCAGTTTAATACCTTGTTAAAATAAGTTTGGTTAATATGCATAAACTGTTTGTCTTGGGAGAATTGCTGTCTGCAAGCTGTGCCTTTAGAAAGTCTTTGCTGTAGTGGAATCTTGTGATACTTTACAAATGGCTGCAGGAGGGAAAACAGCTAAATAATCTACAAGGTGGTAACTACCAGCACCTGCTGTGAATATTTTTGTCTAACTTTCTATTGTCTCGTCTAGTATTTTCTTTTTTTATATACTGAATGCTGCGTTTGGACTGATTTTATATGTTCATAGTTATTTTTACATATTCTTAAAGATTCAAAAAAAAGTATAAAAGTTTTTAAGAGGCGAATAGTTACTTCTGCAACCTACTCAATGTATGGTTTTCTTCCTGAGCATGGTGGAGTGCTTTAAGTATTGATCTTCTCAAACTGTCTTTGAATGTTGTTATGATAAATCTCTAGAGCAGTTTGGCTAGTCTTTGCTTCAGAACTTCTTTTTCTACATAGAAAGGCTGAAATTCCAGATTACTATAACATAAAGATTTGTGGGAATATCATCAATATAGAAACCTATGTAAAATGCCAGAATTCCACTATTAGCAACTTGTCTGTAGATGTGTGGGGGCTTTATCTTTGCTCAGCATGTTTATTTAATAGTAACTTAACACTGCTGCTGAATTGTGCGGTGATAACCAACAAGAGTTGTTGAAACAGGAATGTACATGTACGTGTTACAAATGTATGAATTTGCATTTAGCTACGTTGCTAATACAAACTGTGCTGTGACAAAACTTCTATGAAAGCATACAAGGAGTCCTCCTGAATAAGGAGGTGTTGCAGTGTAACTGGCTAACATCGTAAGAACTTGCTAGGTCACTGTTCCAGATTCCTTAAATCAGCAAGCCTTTAATACACCTTTAACGCCTGAGGTACCCCCATGGGATTAGGGGAATTACATGGGGAAGTGAATACCATACAAGATACTTAAAATTATTGAGAGCTTTGGGTTACCAAACTGCTTATTCCTCTAGACGCCTGAGAGAGGAGTGCAGGGGGGAGATCCCCAGGTAGAGAAGTTGACTTTTCTACTTCATGAACACTGGGGGAATTCGTCATGTTGAGAAAAGTTCCTTGAAAACAGTTTTGTTCACTGTGGTGCTTACCACCTCCTCTTGCAAAATTGCTGTGTATCTGTCTCCTCTCCCAAACTCAGTTACTAAAAATTCCTTGCTGAACTCAGTATTGTCTTACCTTGTTTTGTGGGAAATTTTGGCTCTTTGGGTAGTGTTATGTGCCCTTACTGAGGTTCTTGTCTAAACAGTTAAAATGCCAGCAGAAGAAAAACTGCGTTGTAAAAACACACCTGTAGACAATGTTATTTGTTATTTCACATCACTGCATGTATAGTTATTTAATTTGCTACACAGTTTGGCTTTTCAGATAACAGCATGGCATTTGGCTTTGACCTCATGAGTAAATTTGGTGTGGGGATACGTAACATTAGCTATTTGCTTTGGGCCAGAAAGCAGCATTTTATGATTGCCTAATATTTCATGGACTGGAAGATTTATGGGTTAACAATAAATACTACTTTTGTTTCTAGAGTTATTCTACAGCAGTGTAAGGGTAGGTTGGAGGTTGCCTTGTACTATTGGAAAAGGGCTGATATTGTCTTGGAGCCTGAACCATGTATTTCCCATATTTCTGTATGACTTGTGGCAGATGATTTCTAATATTGGCATATTAGCTTCCTCATTTCCAGAATTTTAGGAAACTGGTCTGCTTCATGGGAATATGAGGCAAAACTTAATTTGGACATGTAAGGTACTCAGTTAACATACTGTCTGTAATTTAGAACTTAAGTTACTAAAAACTGTAGGGTGGTAGAAAACAGAATAACTATACCTTGTATTTTACCTGGAAGCATATAATAGAATTAACATGTCTGGGTTTTAGTTCATTCTGACAAAGTACTGGGGGTGGGAGGCTGTGGGGTTGTGGTCGAATTGCAAAAAGAATTGAGTGGGGGGAAGGACATCATGTTCCCATAGTTGGTTTGCAATATAGTTGGCTTGTTAATTACCATCATGCTGGCAGAAAGAATCTTTAGAATGCAATTGCTTTTTTATTGCTTTTGCAGGAAGATTCTAATTTCAACTTTCTTTCCTACATATGTCTAATAGGTTTATAAGTTGCTTCCCCTAGGAAAAATGAACAGTTTAAATTGCTTTCTGTTGGTCACTTGAAGTAGAACATCAGCTTGGTCAGGACTATTTGTCTTGTTTTTCTTTCTGTACCTTATGGAATTGCATTTATTAGACTGAGATTTACTTCTTTTTGTATTCACAGGACTGTGCTAAAGAATAATGACTTGAGATCAAGACAAGAATTAACTACTCACCTCACCAATCAGTGGCCTTCCCCAGGAGCTCTGGATGTCAATGCTGTTGCCTTGGACACTCTCCTCTATAGAAAGCACAATCAGCAATGGGATGAGTAAGTTGAGTATTTATTTTGATTCACCTTTAGAGGAAAAGGGAAAACTCAAAATTATACATTTCCCTTAGCATACTCTGAAATGTATCCTATTGGAACTACCTGTTACAATATTGAAGGATCAGCTGGCAGGAAAAAAAACAAAACAGTTTCTGTTGCTTGCCGTAAAAATTTCCTTCGTTTAAATTAATTTGGAGGAAAAAACCCCAAAATACCTCACAAATAAACAAAAAAGAAATAATTGCTTTAGGAAGAAAAAAAAGAAACAGTGTCTTTAAAAGAAGAAAGATTAACTGCCTAGTTTGTTTTGGTTTTTTAAAACCAACAACTTTTAAAGGAGAAATGAGGATATCTAGTTAGATCCTTAAATGTGTTACTATTAAACATTACTTTATTTGCAGGAAAAGTTTTCAAAGTCTGGACCAACTTTCAGCAGAAGTTAGTCTTTCTCAGTCCTCTCTGGACCCAGGTCACTCACAGGATGGGAAGCATGATGGAATGAACTTGTTAAATGAAGGTACAGAGCCAGTCTAGTGGCTTCCTTTAATTTTGTTCTTCATAGCTCTGATCTTCAGTCCCTGTGAGATGATTTTCAGTGTGAACAAACTATGCATTCAACAGCATGTGTTTTTATTGTTATGGAAGTTTTTTCAGTTTCCCTAAGGACTATACTGCAAGTAAGTTTGGATTTATGAAGATGCTCGCCCCCAATAATTGTAAGACTTCATACTGTATTTGAAGCTAAACTTCAAGTACATTGCATATCTTCCCTCTCCATCACAGAAGCAGAGACAGCTCAGCTACAAGGAGGATTTTCTGTTGTCTTTCTGCTCTAACACAAATCTTTGAGTTCTTTAAGTTTCCTTTTTTGTTTTGTAAAATAAAGATTAAAGGCCCTGGATTTGTAACTGCCCCTGTCATTCTTACATCTTGCATTCAACATTTATCTGTGGAAATGCTGCTTGACAGCATTTCTGGTAAAATGGAAAGAGGAGATGATAATATATTTAATTGTAACACATCTCTTTTAAAAACCTTATCAAGGTTTAGCTACTCCATCTAGTGGGCAAGTGTGAAAAGCAGAAAAATGCTGGAAGACTTCAGAAACAGTAGTATTTTGGGCACAGATCCCAAAATCCTTTCTGTTAAAAAGCCTTTCTGTTATCTCATCAAATGTTACCTTTAAATAGACTTGACAATACAGGGGCTTAGCAGTTCATAACTGTAACTTTAAAATATCAGCATTTAAAATTTAGAGCTTTTCCAAAAAACTAAACAGTCTTTAAATTATTTTAAGTGAGCTTAGAGAAAGTGAAATACAATCGGCATGGCTATTGTGATGAGAGTTCTTGTGCAGATCTACTTACGACTGATTTTTTGCAATATTAAGTAGGGAGATGCTGGTAGATCAAATTCTTTATAATGTGATGTATTAGCAGAGTTGGCACAAAATAACTTAAATGGATATTCTGGAAAGGGAAGACATAAAATAAATAGAGAAATTGTCCAGTGCAGACTTACACCTAATAGGTATGTTTCATGTTAACTCTCAAGTGTATTTCAATGACAGGGCAGATACTTGCATTGCCACTCCTGCACTATAGGGCTTTTTCCAAGTGGTTGGAGCCTAATGCACTTCAAATCACCAAGGTTTAAAAAACAAAACATGTTTATTTTTAAAGAAATATATTCTGATTCTGTTTAATTCTACTCCTTTATGAGAAATTTAGAATTAGGTTTTTCGTACTGCCATGTTAGGAAGGTCACTTCAGTTTCTATATAATGTATTTGGTGCTTGAATTAGACCCTTCTCTTCACCATGTGATCTGTGGAGCCTCTGAATCTCCTTCTGCAGGAGGCTGACCTCAGGCCAACCTGCAGTGCATGGGTAGGGATCTCTGCCACCTGGGCAGGGAAGGTGTGGCATAAACTACATGTCTTCCTAATGTCATTTATGAAGTATGGGTATGCTGAAACAGTAATATACAATCCATAATAATGTGGGTGGACCAGATTTTTCTATTCCCACATTTTTGTTTTGTGGTCAGATATCTCGTGCTGTACAAATCATTAGCTTAATTCTTATTTTTCTTAACAGGAAAGGAAGACACTCCATCATTGCTTGGTCTTTGTGGCTCTCTTACATCAGTAGCAAGCTACAAATCTCTCACAAGTCTGAAATCAAGTGAATATCTTGCAAGTCCCACAACAGAGATGACAAGTCCAGGCTTAACTCCATCATGAGATACCCACAAGAAGGAAGAGCTTTGTGTTGTATGCATTTGGTTTATGTTCCATAAAATGACTTATAATGAAAACTGCTGGTTCTGAGTCAACATATAAGCTGCTTTATTTTTTTCCTTCTGTGGTTACTTTTTTTATTATCAAATTCTGTCAGTTTTTGTTCACTTTTTTTTTTCCACCAGAGGACTTTTCTGATTTTCTACTTTACTCTTGAGTTATTTAAAGCTCTCGGTCAGGTACAGGACATATAATCTGATGCTTATGACTGTTTTTTAAATAAAACAGTTGGAAATCAGTCCCCTACTTACTGCCAAGACCTTTGTTTCTCCTTGCAATGGCTTGGCCCTACCGTAGCCACGGTGCTTCTCTGCAGTGCTTTAAATATGTACCAACTCTTGCAGAATAGACAGGGGATCCTAAACACCAGGCTTTGTAGGCAAATCTTTTACCTAAAAATCCAGCTTTCCATCTCTGTATGTTGCATAGGTCCTCAGATAGCTTGTTTAACCTAACAGCTCAAGTTCACTGAATGGTAGACTTTGCATTCCTGTAGCATCATGGCACTTAAGAGATGTCTGAATCGCACTGAGGAAGCAACACTGAAACACTTACTAATTCTTGAAGTTGCATGTGAATAACAAATGTAAGTTGATCATATAAATGAGGCATACTTCGCAATTCACAAATGTTGAGGAAACTCACTAAATGCTTTTGAGTGACCTGAGTTAAAGATAATCAAACATCATGTGAGAAATTTCTTGGTTTATTTGCCTTGCTGGAAAGACGGGGACTACAGATGGCGGGGTTAGCACCTTGGGAAGTCTGGATTTCGTGTTGGCAAGGTCCCAAGGAGAGTAGAAAAGGGGGAACGAAGAGAATGTAATGACAGTATTCTCATGTTGAAGATTTTTTTTCCATTCCTGTAGTAGTGCAATAGGTATTTTTCTTGATTAGGTAACACGGCAGAACCTAAAGTAAAAGTCAGTTTTCGCAAATTACTTGCCGTTGATTTCAATTACTGATGGGGTGGGGGGAGCAAACAGGGAGACATTTCTTAAATGAACCTAACTTCCCAGATTACCCTACAGCTTAAAAGTTTGCAAATTAATTTTTGACTTGCAAACTGTATTCTTAATTCTTTGTAAGATACAATGGATCCTTTCGCTATGGATTTTGCTAATCAAGTAATGCTTATCAGTATGGTTAGTAACTTTTTAAACTGAACTTCAATGCATGTAAGTACATTGTATTTTTAAGTGCTAGGGAAAATGCTTCTTTTGTGCCAAAGAAGTTTCATAAATTGTTTACATGAGTAGCTGCAATATAGGGCAGATTTTTAATTACTGCTTACTCTTAGGTGTTTACAGTCTGTCACTACACTCTGTATGGTTTTAGTTGATTTGCCTCTTGTAACGGTACCTTGGCACTACTACTGTGATCTGGTCATCTCGGCGTGGGCTTGAAAGAGGATTCATTCTTACCTTTACTAAAACTACAGGGCATGTTCAGCCTGTGTAGGTGTGAGGCTCCGCACCTCTGGGTCTCAGGGCACTGCTGGATTTAGCTGGAGGAGGTTCAAGAGACATCTCCTCAACTCTCTAGTCCACAGTGCTGGAGGTCGCAGCGGCCATTGTGGTGGGATAAACCACGACTGGTGCCATTTCAGTGCAGCTTTTTGAAGCAGCTTGGCAAAATCCACCAAACCTCGTCTTTTGAAACGTCACATACCCACCCGGTTAATTTCTCTATACTCAACTGTGCCCATTAAATCCTGTCTGAATGACTGTCAGAATGTCCATTTCCTCATGTAACTTTTGGGGTTTTGTTATCACATTAAGCACCTGTTTTCATGGCAGTTGAGTAACATTAAATGTCAATTTGTAAACTAGGGATGCATTTTTACTACAAACACAGTGAGGGAATCCAGATTTCACAAGTTAACATTCTGCATCAAGGTACAGTGATTTGATTGGTCTTGTTCACTGTTCAACACTTCTCCTGCTGTGTCAGCATTTTGGAGGGGGCTATGATCATGATCTTCAGTCATGTTTGCTGATGGCTCTTTTCTTGGAGCTACTGGTGTAAAATTCGTGTGTCATTTAACTGGAGTCTTTTATGTAGTTCCTGCGTGTCATTTGTGCATGGGAAATCAGTTACTGTGTGTCTTTTCTCAGTTTGAACATGAATCATTTTTAAAACCGACTGGAAAAAATGCCAAAACTGTATGTTTTGTTGCCTTGACGTTCCATGAATGTTGCATGTAAATTAAACATTTTTGTATCATCGCTGATTTCTAGGTTTTGTTTGGTCTTATTTTAATTCTGTGTGATTAAAACAAACAACAGTATGACTAACCTTATAGCAAATTCTGTCTTGTACAACAGGGAGACTTTGGGTTTGCTGCTGTATGTCATTCAATGTGATCCAAAACCTGCTGTTAATGCTGGCTTTCTCTTGGGCCTTATTTTGAGCTTTGAGTGTAAACTAAGTTAGAGAAATCACAAGGGGGGGAACAGTGTCAGATACCCCCCATGGCAGGATCTCTTGCCTGCACAGTGTGCCAGAACCTGTCCCTAACCTCTTCACAACAGGTGTTTTTCAGCATGTGATGAATTTTCACCAAAGCCAAACCCATGCTGGGATACCTTCTTCACAGGGGAATAGGACTGTAGTCTATTTCTTGGGTAAAGCACACCCCAAAGTTGGTGTCTTAGTGACCTGACCACCAAGTTGTTTTTGTACCAGAGCCCCTTACGAAAACATGCAAAAAATGCAGTTCAGCCACTTCTCTGGAAGACAGGAAAAAGGGCTGCAGTGAGGGTGGTTAAAGAAGGGAGAGTGGTTAATTAATAATAAAAAAAGATCCTGTAGAGGGAGTTCTGATTCAGTAGGTTGAGTGCTGCGGGCAACTGATCCTGCCGTGTGTGTGCAGCACGCTGTTGCAGACAACAGCCACATCTATAGTAGTAACCACGTGCTCTTTCTTGCAGACAGATGTATGCTGAGTCACACTGGCATGGAACCACTCCTGCTAATCCCAGTAAAGGTGGCCTTCAGAATGCAGTGCTCCTTCCCAAGCTCGGGGTGAGGGATGCTTCCTGGCACAGAGCCTGGACCTGCCGTGGAGCACTGTGACCTCCCAAAGCCATGCATGGGCACGTGCTTCCAGACAGGCACTCGTCTCCGGTGCCCGTGTGAGCTCTGAGTTCTTAACATAATACCTTAAGCTAAAAAGCCACTGCAGCACCTACTCACCATCCTCTCGAGGGTTTCTAAGGAGCACAGTGTGCTTCTTCCAGTTTGGCCTAAAGCATCTTTCATTTTAAGTATTCCTCAGAGGAAGCAGAGGGATATTTTGTAATACACATTTACACAAAATACAGAGCTGCAAATAACAAACATGCACAGAATTAAACATCCATTAAGCAAAATAAACGTTTATTGAATTCATTCTGTATCAACCTCCTTATGGAGGAATAATCATATCATACAATTTTCTAAACCTCATTTTAAATACCCAACAAAAATTTTTAGTTGGACTGAAAATTAACACAGTAGCTGTAGTTATTCCTCATTATTCTGTCCAGCCTCCTTTTTTTTCCCTTTTGACCATCACTGAAGAACAGCTGGCACCTATTTTCCCTTCTCCTTTCTTTTCTTCTCTCTAGTGGCAGGAGAAGTCACTAAGTCTTCACTGATAGTTTGTCATGATTACTTTCTCAGTTGTAAAAAAAAAAAGTGAATTTATCCTTTGTGTTAAAAATGAAGATGTATTAGTTACCAAATGTAATGGCAGAAATTCACGGGGAGTTCTAGAAAATGCCTTCACAGATTCAAATTTGACACAACTTCCACCAGGTATTTTTGACTTCATCCAATCAGATGAAGAAGAACTAAGGATGTTGGCTCATCTTTCCATTTAAATGAGAAAAGAAAGACTTTCCATATTCGTATGTGCTGATCATTATGGCACATGCAGGAGCAACTTTAAACAGCCGTGGAATAATACCTGCACAGAAAAGAAAAGGAAAGCATTCACTGTCATTTGGTTTCAGACTGAAGAGCTGTAGTATTTAGTGGTCACAATATACCAATACCATGTGTCAGTGTAGAACTGGGATGCTACCTGTTCACAGTCCTCAAAATGCTATAGGTATGGCCATTGTAGTAACCTTACAGAATCAGAATCAACTAGGTTGGAAAATACCTTTAAGACCATCAAGTCCAACCATTACCTCAGCACTGCCAAGACCATCACTAAACCGTGTCACTGAGGGCCTCATCTAAATGGTTTGTGAACACTTCCAGGGACAATGGCTCCACCACTGCCCTGGGCAGCCTGTTCTAGTGCCTGACCACCCTCTCAGTGAAGAAACTGTTCCTAATCTCCAATCTAAATCTCCCCTGGCACAGCTTGAGGCTGTTACCTCTTGTCCTATTGCTTGTTACTTGGGAAAAGAGACCAGCCACCTCCCCTCTCCATCCTCCTTTCAGGTAGTTGTAGAGAGCGGTAAGGTCCCCCCTGAGCCTTCTCTTCTCCAGGTTAAACAACCCCAGTGCCCTCAGCTGTTCCTCATCAGACTTGTGCTCCAGGCCCTTCACCAGCTTCAAGTCCATTGTACCTCTGCCCCCTCTGTCTCTCCAGGGAGGTAGAGCCCCTTGACCTGCTCCAGCGCAGCTGAGATGGCTGGTGGGGGGCAGACTGTGTGCCCCCTCCTCTACGTGTCACTGCAAACCTGCTGCTCCTGTGCGACAAGCAGAGGCTTGTGACCACTCAGGTGGGACAAGAGGTTCAAGCAGCCCCGAACCCTGAAATGGATAACGTCAGGGGAGGAAAAGGCTCGAGTACTGTGCTGGGCTGTACCCTCTGCCGTAGGCAGTGGCTCAGCCCTTCAAGCCAACTGCTAAGTAAAAAGTGTGATTCCCCTGCTACTATCTCTTAAGACCTACAGCACCTCTACTAAAATGGAAGAATCCTGGTCACAGGGATAAATGATAGAATGTGGGCATCAAGTGTTTCCCATTGCACTCAACTGTGATCTTGTCAATGGAGTTTAGAAAGTTTACCTAGAAGTGGGAAAATAAGGCTGAATCCACATGTCTACACACAGCCATCTACTTCCACTTGGAATGCAAAGACATCTGCATGTAGCTAGCACAGATGATGCATGACCTATAGAAAACTTGTGTCCCTTTGGAAGAGTAGCAAGAAGCCAGGCAAAATACCCCCAGTCACCTCGCCGATATGTGCGCAACAGAACTGGAAGAGTGGCTGATCAAAAGAACATCTCTACACTCTGATACTCATATGTCAATACCTAAATGTAGGTAACAATCTATGAACTAAATTCCACCCAAAACGTCTAATAATACCAATATTGTGTGGTGTCTTGCACTCTGCTGGCATCAGTGCTCCAAAATACGCAAATCCTATTACCCAGCTATGGCATCACTGTACAGCAAGTAAAGCAAACACAAGCCCTGCAAGTCTTCATCCAACTGTGTAGCCATTAACACACAGACTCCCAAGGAAGTGATGCAGTGTTGTCAAGACTGTAAGCATCCTGGGTTTGGCACGTCTCTTGCAGTTGTTCATTTAATTATGAGTTACTACAGGCTTTTATCTCACTGTAATTTTAATCTCAGTTATCTTGTAATTTCCTCCTCAGACTGCCGGAGTCACGCATGACAACATGTGTGCATTACAAAGGAGTTGTGTGCTGGCAACAAAGTATTGCCTCAGCCATTCAGCAGAACAGGACAACTGCTTTACCTATCAGCTAGACTTGCTGAAGACAGAAAGACATGGGAACCCTACAGCCTGAGAGAGAGGTATGGGGGAGGCAGCTGAGTGACAAGTACCAGGGAAGTAAGGAAGCTTAGGGAGATAAGCATCCTGAGGTGGGCACACAGGCAGCCAACAACCCTTTGTGACTATGAGCATTTCATATACATTCAAGGTTGAAGTTTCAATCACCAGTTACCATACAGAGAAGGAAAGATATCTGAAAGCAAAACACTTGAAGACCACTCTAGTTAAAAAGTGATACTGAGTCTTAGTCTGGTGATACTTGGGCTAGTAAATTATTAAAAGAATACCTGAATGTACGTATACAATAAAGGCAAAGTTTCACCCTGGGTAAGGATTTGCTTTGTTTGATGAATGATAGTGTTTTTCACAAAAAGATATGAACCAGTAATTAGAATTCCTGAGGATGCCTAATCAGCTTGAACCTTCACACTGTGAACATTCATTTGCACTGTTACATTAAGCTGGAAACTTATTCTCCCAAGTTCTGTCACATGCAGCAGCAGTCCCAGGCTGCCTCTTTCCATACCCAGGTACACAGGGTGGGGAGAGCAGCATATAGCTAAACCATAAAAATACTTTTGGTTTTAGTTGCCAGTTGGCAACTAGAAACACAAGTTGCCTTCTGTGGCTACTGAGGACACAATGGATGAGAATACAAGAACTCCACTTTCTGGGAAACCAAATCATTTCTTCCTGTTTTGCTTGTCAAAGCATGCCAAGTAAACCTGTGACAGAAGTCTAGCAGGATCCATCATAGCTGCTGCCAAATATCTACAAGTCTGTAAAAAATTTCCCATGTTGTTCTCCAAGAGAATATTCTGGGATGTGTCTAAACGCACCATGAATTACTGAACTGACTGGTGATTACTTCAGTAATCTTCTTTTGTAACTACAATAGTGGAACATTCCCTGAAAGATGTTAAGAATTAAAAGAAACCCTCAGTTTCAGGATGAGGTAACAGTGAGGGGCTTTTGCTCCAGCACTGCAATGTCATTTTTCTTACCTCTCGTGTCACACCTCCTGGCTCAGAGAGTCACTGTTCTGCCCAGGGCAGCTTCATTATGAAGTAGAAAAAACACTCATAAGTCTCCTGAGGTCTCAGGAACCATTATGATCACTCCTCACTGCCAGGAGTCATGAAGCAATTGAGCCATAATGATGAAAATAAGGAGGAACAGAATTTCCTGTTGGACTTCTCAGGAAAATGGCCAGCTTCGTGGCTAGAGGTTTTGAGTTAGTACCAAGCATTAGGTCATATGATGAGGTAGGGCTCAGAGAGTTGCTTTCAGAGAGTTGCCAGGATTTGAAAAAGATACCAGAAGGTATTCCTGGAGGGTTCTTTTCTGTTCTATGAGGGGTTAAATGGCCAGCGATACATCTGTGCTGGTCAGCAGTAGAAAGAACTACTGCACAGTCCAGGACTAAAAAGTGGTCTTTGCCAAAGCTACCAGAAACTCTGAAAGGCAAGTCTTGAAGACAGTCTGTGTGAGAAGAAAGATGAAACACATCAAGGAGTTACACTGCATCATAGATGGAGGGAAGCTATCCTGGGCCAAGTACTCCACAGGCCAATAACAGTATTTTATTATGTGAATTCTATTTCTACTCTATTCCATTCTCAGACTTCTTGAGTTCTCAATAATGCATCTTCTTCAAAGACAAACAGAAAAATACCACTGAAGCTTAAACTCTGAGACAGAAAGAACCAAAAAAAGTTGAGTACAGAAATCAGCATGATATGAAGAACAAAAATTAGGATGGCTATTCCTAAATACAGGTGGGTAAATGCATGGTACTGACTGACATTTTTAGCACTAGACTAAAAACTGCATTTAAGAAATTTTCTCACTCTACAAACACCTCCATGCTGCAGCTTCCAAACCTACAATCCATTAAATTTCCTTTGTACCAATTCTTTCTGAAACACCTAAGCATTACAGTTTAAGAAATCAACAAATTACTTAAACTTTGAAAAAACCTATTTCCTGAACTGAACCTTTTCCCACCACTTTTCATTGCCAATACAGCTCTATTTGTTAATCTCAGTCCCTTTATTTTTTTACATAAATCATGTCCATCTTGGACAGCTCTAGGTTAGTAACTTGCGAAAAGATTGCCAAAATTCTCTCTGGATATACAGACGTCCGTTGCTTTACATATGCAAACTATTACATAACTCACAGTGTTCACAGAGATGGAAATACTGTATAATTTATGCATGTTAACAGCTATAACAACTTGTTAATGACTTAAAAACTTTCCCTAGCCTGAATGGGTTTAGAGATATGAAAAGATTTACCAGCAAATAATCCAGTAATCCCATTTTTAGCGACAATTTTCCTCATAACTGCCCAGGTCGATGTACTATCCCTCTGTGGAACTCAATCCAGTAGAAGAAAACAGTGAGTTAAGTAATATATACAATGACATAAAAGAATATTTTTAGAAATCAGAGATAGTCACAGATGTAATTATTAGGTTTGATTAATTTTATGTTAATCTTATCCATACTATTTATACAGGATATTAAATTCACAAAATATGCAAATTCATAAAATACTTAAAATATCATGACATGGAAAAACCTGTAGTAACACCTGGAGTAAGATACATGAACAGAGACAACACTCCTTACTAGAGTACTGATACAGTTGAAAAAAGTCACCTAGGTTTCAAATGAGCCAGTCCCTCTCCATTCACACTATACACGCAGCTAAAAGCTCATCGCACTTCAGATATTTCAACGAGAACTTGCCTTTAAGGTAAACTGAGTCTAAAGGTGAGTTCACCTGAATGTTTTATAGCAAATTAAATTTTTGCCTATTTAAACTTATTTAAATCATACAATCATTTGCCTTGGAAGGGACCTTTAAAATGTCATCTAGTCCAACCTGCCTGCAATGAGCAGGGAGATCTTCAGTTTGCAATTGGTCTGCCTAAATGTAATAGCTCTGGATTTTTTGTTTATATTTTATACCATCTTATTAACCTAGACAGTACTGAACTCACACCTTTTCCCTCCTCCCTGTCATTACTGAGACACTGTATTTATCCTAGAAGGTAAAAATAGCCTATAAAATTTAGAGCAGAAAAGATGTCAGCGATAGAATTTTTAGATAAAACTTTAGACAAAAAGACAAATATTTAAAATTCCTACCAAAAGTCTACATACCAAACCACTACATCTTGTTTTTCCAAACATCATGGGGTTTTTCTTCCTTACCAGCAACTTACCTTTTAAGGTCTCGCACTCCCAAAGTTCAGTCTGCCTATGTGTTTTCACTACGTCAAATGGCAGAGTTATGACAGATGCAATCTATCAGGAAAATAGAGCAGTTTTAACATTAGAGCACAAACAAATAACATTCAATTTATTTTTTTACACATTAAAGTGCACACAATTTAAAACTAGATTTGATATTCCAAGTGTCTGACATAATTAGAAGTCTTGTATTTCAGAACCCTGTAATTTACTAAGACATACCTAATCAGCTTGAATGCCAGGTATGTGTGTTTGAAGTACATGCACCCTCAAAAAAACAACATTTCTGTGAGAACCAAGTAAAATCATACCTCTTTCAAGTAGTTCATTAGTGACAGACAAAGAGTAATACTAGAAATAATAATACATACTTACAGAGCCAGATGCTGCTCCCGAAGCAAAAGCAATGAAAAATGTTGGTTCATGTGCACCAAGTTCCTTGCACAGGATCTTCTTGAAATGTTCATAATTATACCAGTACATTGCTACGGTTATAAAAAGATAAACCTGCATTACAACACATTTGTAAATCAAATAAAGGTATTTTTTTATCAAGTACAGATATAAGAACTTTATTGTAGCAACAGGAGCAAAAAGAAAAAAGAGCTGAAAGCAAAATAAAAGTGTTTCTGTGATGATCCATGGACAGACCACTTTGTTCCTCTTATCTCCATATTCCAAACTTACTCATATAATATGATGAAAACCTACTACTGAAATGCATGAAACCCTAACTTCATATAAATCACCTAAATAAAAAACTTCGCTTCAGCACCTTCAGGACTCATTTCCCTGTGTACCTTTTACATTTATGTCCTCCACATCACTGCTTGAAGAATGACTCAAGTATTATTGTTAAGCCGGTTGTGTGCTTATAAACATTCACAGTATAAGTTTTATTCAGTCTAGGTAGCCTCCCAAGGAACATGATTGGAGTACACCATTCACACTAGGGCTAGTAACATAGTGGGATTTTAATCGCTCTGTGCTGCTTGAGTAGTGCTGTGCTGCTCGACTGTTTGCTCAGAGGAGCTGCTTTGTCAGTACCAATTGTTACACTGATTTTAATCCCTCTTGAAAGAGCTAACTTGAGTTAACTGCAGCAAAGGTGCAGACTGTGCTTTAAGAATACCAGAAACCATGATGCTGTTGGGGCATCATTCAAACTGAAGAGCCAAGATAAAAGGTATTGAGGGAGCATTATCTTTACTGCACAGGGAGTATTTATAAGGAAAAGATTACCAGAAAACACGTTTGGGAAAGGCATTAAGCAGCATTAAACACCCTTAGCTTTATATCATCTGAGTTTTGTGGCTTTTTTTTTTTTTTAACACATTTTCCTTTATTCATGCATCTACTTGGCTGCTCACTTCTGGCTCTTCAACAATGGAGCTAAACCTGTAAAGCAGTAGCTTCAGGTTAACCTGTGCCTTTACCCTTCCAGCACTCCATGATGCCTATGAAAGTATTGGGCACAGACAAGCGCCCACGGGCTGCAAAGTCAATAGTGCAAGACTAACTTCAAATCTGTGAGCATGTTTTGGACCAGTGGAGCAACAGCAGGCATGGATGAAAGAATGAAAAGGGCTGAGAACAGACACGTATCACCTTAGTACCCTCTTCCTTGGGCACTCCCTCACAGTGCTCTGATCTTCCCACTCTGTTATAGGCAGCAGAGGGAAGGAAGATCACTAGCTCCTGCCACATTGCTACAGATGAAGATCAGTAAGAGAACAAGAGTTTCTACTTGAAATCAGACAACAGGACTTAGATGAAGAATTTTAGAGTTCCCTTATAAGATTAACAGAACAATCTAAGATGCAACTGGCAGAGAAGAATTAAGCAAACTAAAAAATGAACATTCTACAGGAAGCACTTTGGACAAAAACTTCAGATGAATCCTGACAGTTATCTTTAGCCTTAGAGAAACCATGCTGCCTTAGGTTCGGAAGCCTTCCCTATCACAGAAGGCTAAATTAAGTCCCATTAAAAGACAGGATCCCTAAGCAGGAGATACAGTCCAGCTACAATCTTCAAACACCTACCAGCTGCAAAGTGAAAGAAAACAGAGTATTACTCATTCTGAAAAGAAAACAGCTGAAATAATTTAATTCTGTTAACTCAACTACCAAGTTCAGTTTTTCATTAAATATCCCAATCGTCTCCACCAACCATGCAGTGGTTTGGTTGACAGCCAAATTAAAATTTACTCTAGGTATACATCTAAATGTGCTCAAATAACCTAAGAGTCCAAACCAATGAATGGTCCATTAGACTGTTCTGAACCATAAATTAGATTAGATGTCAGATTATCTTAAGAATTAATCAGGAGACCAAAGACAGCAGGTCAAATACTTCAAGAACTCTCTGCCTCCAACAATAGGTTTGAAGAATTTTTCTGAGCCAACACAAGGTGTTCAAATGTGTTATTCCTGGTACTATCCAAACGGCCAAAACTGTTTCAAGGACAACTGATGCCTGATGATCCACAAACGCTCTGACAAAAACAGGCCTCAAAGAGACAGAGGCTTTCACCGCTTATTAATGCCATTAATAAGTCTTTTAGCAGTCTCCTCATAGCAGAGCTATGACAGAAAAGGAAAACACATGATCTTCTCTGTCCCAGTTATTGTAAAGTATAGCCCTAGGACTAGCAGTACTCTGTATCAGCCTTTTCTGCTTCCAGACTTCAGCTCCAGAGCTTTGCTAATGAGTGATGCTCTGGTTTCATGGGTTTTGGAGCAGTTATACAAACTATCTTACTAAAAATACTTCCTGGTAACACTACTGTGTCACTGTCTCTTTGTACATGTTTTCAAAATTAAGCAAAAGAACACTTAGGTACAGCATGTTTCCCCATAAGGAAATAGCCACTATACCTGTCAGAGAGAAAATTTCCTACTGGAAGTCTTCAAAAACAGTCACTGTGTAGGCTAAAGATGAGAAGAAAGTCTAAGCATAGAGAAAAGGAATTTACAATGAGCCCTAGCTGGTATCCACAAACAAAAAGGGCGGGGGAAAAATCAGGTCCTCAAACAATTTATAAATAAAAACACTCAAAAGAGAACAAGTAAATCTCAGTCATTCTTAAAGCTAGCCATTAAAGTAATCTAAAACCACAGTAAAAGTCTAAAAGAGTTATGCGTAAACATATCTTCTGACGTAACACAAACTTGCATGGAAAATAAACCCAACCTGAGAAAGGTACATCTCTCAGAACAGTAGAACTCCAGCCCCTCCACAGGGAAAGCCATCCGTTCGAAGCCACTTCACTACTGACGCACAGGTACAGTTGCTTGTAGGAGAGCTTGCGATACTGCATTCTAGTTCTGATCAGCTCCAGAGGGCTCACAATGGTAACAGAACCAACTGCAAATGAGAAAAAGGTGGGCTTTTTTTCCCCCCCCCCCCCAAATCAACATTTACTAGTAATATTTCTGGAACATAAAAGTCAGGTCTCACCTTGCTTTATAGATTTGACTCAACTCTCTCATTTTCCTTGAAATAATTCCCCAATAAATAGGCTGAAAATTTCAAGTACTTATAGAAAGTAATTTTCAGTAATTGCCATTTTTAAGTGCAACTTGAAGAAAGGTGAGCTTGGAGTTTTGTTTGGGGTTTTTTTTGTTTCTTTTGTTGTGGACAAAAATGATCGCTAAAGTTTTTATTGATTTCTAAGCATCTTCTTAGCAATTTCTAAGCAACTTCTCCCAGGTAACAAGCGACAGGACAAGAGGTAATGGCTCTAAGTGAGTGTTCGAAAACCGTGTAGATGAGGCCCCCAGTGATATGGTTTAGTGGTGGTCTTGGCAGTCCTGGGGTAATGACTGGATTTGATGATCTTCAAGGTCTTTTCCAACCTAGTTGATTCTATGATATTTGCCATTCTTATTTTAAACTATCAAGAGTATTTAGCTGGCAATCTGTATCTGATAAAGTAACCCTCCTGCATCTGGTGGAAAGATCAGTGAGTCACCACTCACTAACAAGCTCCCATCACACATATAACAGACTTCACTAATCTTACTAGATCCAAACACTTTCCTCCTATTGCTGGGATAAGTTTTCCTTGAAATGTGAATTTAAATCTGGAGCTGCCTTCTAAGAATAACTACAGAAGCACAATTCTTTTTTGACTAGTCTTCCCATCCCGCCTGTATTTTCACAAGTAGAATATAGAACTACATCCTTAAGAGTCTTCCAAGAAAGCCCCAAAACATAAGACCTGAGCTACTTCCGTACAAAAATATATGAGCAAAAGATAAACCAAAGTAAGAAAATATAAATAGAAATTCATTCCCCTTTACATCATACAGCAATAAAACCAGTACAAGTCCAATTTTCACTTCCCACATAATTACCTATGTAGCTTCCATCATAGAAAATAATGCTGTTTATTGTTAGATTCACAACAGAATAGAATTAAAACTGTCCTTCGTAAAAGCCTAGAAAATACAAAATTCTGAACAAATCACAAATGTTGTGGAAGTCTAATAGCAAAACTAAAACATGTTCCAGATTACAGGGTTATGTTGCCTAAGAAATACTGGGTAAATACAGTCCTTCCTATGCCCGCTTGCATGTAATATTATCCCTCTTTTAAAGCCACACAAATTTACTCAAAAAACAAACCCAAGAAAACAACATGTAGGTATTTTATTTCAGTTTTCTCTTTAAACAGATGGCAACTTACATCTGCTTAAGGAACCTGCAAGAATTGGAATGTGCTCATCATCCTTTCCTAGTCTAGATTTCAAAGCTTCACTCAGTTGGTCATAGCAGGTAAAATAGATTACTGTGGTAGGGAGTGCCATTATTCTAAAAAAATAAGAAAGGGAATCTAAATTAATACAAGGAAAGCAGGAGATAAAGTCAACCATGTTGTATGGACATCTTGCTTAAATAAGGAAAAGAGAATTCCAGGAAGAGATCTGATAACAGTGTTTAAATATGTAAATTACTCTTGTAGAGAGAAAACGAACAATCCATTTTTCATGACAAAGAAGATTCTAGATAGATGTTAAAAAAAAAAAGTGGAATGAGTGTCTGTGGAAAGAGCTGTGCTGCTGATAGCAAGTCATTAGTAACAATTTAGGACAGCAAATATGTACCAGAACTTGCATTCTCTAACAACCATGTTCAATTCTATGAATCGATGATGCTCAAGGGGATGGTTACATTAAGTATACCACCTCTAAAAGGAAGAATGAAAAGCCTGATGTTCCTGCTTAGCTACTTAGAATGTATCTAAGAAGTTACAAGGAGAAATCTCAAGATCAGGCAAAATTATTCTGTCTCTAGGTGTTTCTGATCAAACTGAGTACATCATTACCTGTAACTTCCGAATTTACCAAATTTTTGACATCACTTTGAAAGAAACATACTGATTTGTATTTTTTCTAACAATAATTCGTAACATGTTACAAAAAAAATAACATTCAACTTACAGTGTCGGGGGAAGTCCACTCCACAGTGATTTAATTCCTTCTCTTTGAGTAATTTTCACAAATGCATCCTAAAATTACAACCAGCAAAGAGCAACAATTAGCTACAAACTTTTGTATTCAGTAATATATTTTAGCAGGCAAAAGACAAAATTAATATATTAAAAAGCGTATTTCTAAAATGGCTTATAATTTTAAGATCCCACTTCTGTAATTGCTCCGTCCAGTTACCGTATTTAATCACATGTACAACAGAGACACGTGGCAAAGTCAAACATTAACTTCCCTAATAAAGGTGCATCAGTGTCCAACAGCAGGTCTGCTTCTGATGTCTGGGTAAAATCCTACAAAGTTTCAATGTAAAGTCCTGCAAGTTTCAATGGATACAGAAATTAACGCACGAATTTAACTTTAAAATGCTACCTGCACTGTCAGTTCAGGTCAGCAGCACACTGGTAGCTCTGTGGACAGAAGAGCTGTAAGCAGGTACAGAAAATCAGTACCTGCAGGCAACAACTATTGGTGACATAGCTCAAGTGGGGAAAATAAAATCATAGAGGCAGTATCCTGTGAGGAGAGCTGTGCAGCTGCCTCCTTGTTTATCTTAAGAAAGGAATAAGTATTTTCTTGTAGAAAGTAGGAGGTATCCTTAATTGCCATATAAATTACACAGTGTAACCACAGAGACACCCTCTCAAATGATAACAGATTCTACTACAACTTGAAAAAAACCCAGTAACATTATATAGTATGCTACTTAAAAATGTTTTCAATCTATGGCTTTATATAAATGTAAAATGTTCTTACCAACATCCCTTTGAAATGCCCAGGTTTTTTATACCAGGCTTTGCTGTCCCCATTGTCACAAACACATATATGATCCATAAGGCCATTGGAGTATATAAAACACTTTCCTAATAAAATGGCGTATAAGAACATAGTTAATGCTTGTAAGATTGTTCTTGGCAGCAATTTCAAATTGGATATAATGGTAACACAGATTTGTCTCTGGTTAGACATGGAGGGACAAAATAATCTTTGGAAGTCAATGACAACAAATTAGGTAAAAGGCAAGAGGGAATGAATGTACTCCTCAGAGCGCCAGGCTAAACAAAACTGCACTCGTGGGCTCCCCGAGACATGTTTATGTTATACTACCATCTGCTGAAGACTAAAACCAGCACAAGAACTGAATGCTTCTATTGTATGTAACTATATGAACATTTTTCAGATTTTTAAATCAGCATCCACACTACAAGTGGCGGTATTACATCTTAGGTTAGACTGCATTTATACTAGATCACCCTCTCTTTTTTTTATTTCTCCTACACCATGTACTTTGAACCTGCTTGATAAAATACAATTGCCATTGCAAAAACATACTTAGAGCTTCATTTTCAGATTTCTCAAGGATTCAGAATTTACTAAAAAAACGAGGAGAGACAGCACAAGATCTTTCCCAATTCACAGCAAGTATAACCGCAAATATCCATCTCCACATACAACATGGAACACCAGTTATCTCCTTTCCTTTCAAATCTTTTATTAATTACAACTGAATAGTAGAACTCATTGGCATATCGTTGAGCACACAACGTCTTTATCCGTTGACTTCTTCTGGCTGCTTCTATCAAGTGGCCAGTGACTTACATAAGTCTTACTACTCTGTTTCAAACTCTCTGGATTCTGAAGGAGATAACTTTAATATAGCTTTGTGACCACAAAAGCCTTCTGATGAAATAGTTACTTATTGATAGCTTTTTAAAAATTTAAACTCAATTCAGTAATAGTTGTATCTTCTGCTACAATGAAAATACTAAGAAAGACACAAAAAAGCCTGTTTAAAATGGTATGTATTTATTGGATTTTTTTCCACTATGTCTGTTCACTGGCACATTCCTTCTTTAGCAATTTCAGTGTGCTGCTGTGTTGTCTCCCCGCCCCCCCACTTTACTCTAAACAAACAAACATAACTATTGCTAAACAAATGAAAACATTCTGCAGCTCAGCATTACCTTAACGATCAGCTACATAAAATAGCAAAAAGCAAACTGTGTCTTCCATCACACTACACATTTACCTTTGGAGAATGGGTTGCTTTGGGCTTGCAGTCGAGTTTTGATAACATCAAGAGGAGTTACTAAAATGAAACGGAAGTCATTTAGAAATACTCTGCATACCCTTAAAATGTGGAAGTGTACAGACACCTTATTATGAACTTCTATGACTTCCCTCCCCCCGCCGAGAGACAAGAGAGAGCTGTTTTACAACACAACTGAGTCACATCTTAACTCTCCACTGACACCTCTCAGTTGACTAATAGGAGGTTGAACATTTGGCTTACATTCCAGTATCTAAATGTAGGGATGTAAATGTGACCCCTGCAGCTCATTTCAGTTGTTTAAAATTTGACACCCAGCAGCATTTTAGCCACTCACACCTATTGTGGCTCACCTCCAGCTGCCACTTCAGAAAGGAGCCAATCTCCTATACTTCTTGAGGTCTCAAATACCAACACCTTCTGCTATACGAGAATCTTAAATACACACAATGGAGATCCATCTTGGGAATTCCACAAGTCTAATGTAGCTTTGCTTGCTACTTTACCTAACATCATGGGACACATGGTATAAAGACAGAATAAAAAGACTATGAATTTGATAATTTTGTGATCAGATCGTATTTTGTAAGAACTTAGAAATTTTGTGGGGGAAAATTCGTGCTTAGAAAATTGCACATTTCCCTGCTCCATAACCTGTGTAAAAAGTCAGAACCAAAGGCTAGCATAAGACAAAATTAACTGAATTATGAAGTATAACTCCAAGGGACATGAAGTGCTGAATATAACCAACCAACGCCTTCTTAGGTATGCATGGGGAAGGAGGTCCTGAGTGAGATAACCGAATATGAAATAAAAGATTAATTCCACAGACCATGCAGAAGTCCAAAAGACTAACAAAAAGCTATCCTTAAAAGAAACATTTAGGGAAAAACAAATAAACAAACAAACCTAATAAAAAGCTTTCACAGCATAAGACATCACAGCAGAATAAATTCATGTCACTACTGAAGCGGTAACATAAAGGGGACATCTCACTGGGGCTGCCCTTGCAGGATTTGTGTCATGTGCTATAAAGCAGCCTTATTTAATATCCATTTTAAAGCAGCAGTAAATGTGGAAAATAATTTTTATTATTAGTTTTGTTTCTTCCAGAAAACACAGAGAGAAAAAAAAAGACACAGCAATGAAAAGTTAATAGAAATCTTTCTTATGTTCAGAAATGGTAAAGATTTCAATTATCCACGTTTGTTAAAACACAAAAAAACCCATGAGAAAACTATGCAAAAACATCCTTGTTGAACTTAGTGCAAACATAGACACTTTATATATTTAACTCAGACATCATGCTGAGTCATACTGATGAGTAATCAGTATTGCAAAGATTGCCCCTGTGGCAAGCTTGATAGTTTGCCTTACCAAATAATGATGTAATAATAGCTCCAAAACAAGAAGCTATTGCTTGCTGAGTAACACTTGTTTTAACCAAGTTGCTATCACTCATTTCAGCCATGGCTTTATCTTTGGAGAAGAAAAACCTGTTAAGGAACAGAAATACATTGCAAGACCATGATCAAAACTTGCAGAAAAATCGAAGTGTCTTATATTTTCATTACCGTGTTATGTATAAGCAGCAATAATGTAAATACTAGTTTTCTACATGTATAAAACAAGCACCTCTGTAATTTTTTTTTCCTGATTAAGAGTACTTGAGCCACGTTGTGTAAATAATTTAAGTTTTCTAAAGGACAATAAATCTTCCAAATCCTTCTTACATGAATTGTACTGGTTTTTTTTTCTAAGTTGCATTAATTAATAGGCACTGCTTCTTGCTTCAACAAAGGGTTTAGGAGCACATAAATAACCCGTACAAACATAAATTCACAGTCTGTGGCACAGTAGAGTAATTCATCTAGCCCTCCGCTTGCTTCTGTCATTCCTGTGAGAAAACCCCGAGAGGTCTCCTGGTTGATCCAACAGTCACAGATCAGTAATGATACTACATACCCTGGCAAAAGCCTCATGTAATAAATGGTGACTAACTAGCATTCATGCTACCATTCAATATTAATTCCTTGAACAAACCCTGCTGTATGGCTGCATATGCAAAGTTAGACTACTTTAGGAATGTACTTAACAGTATATAACACCAAGGATCTTATACATTCCCTGGATCTGCAACTAGCTAGGGAAGGAAAAGGTAACACATAAAATCATTTCAGAACGTAAAATCCCCAAATAATAGCATACCTAACAGCGTGCCTAAGTGAAGTTGTAACCTTACCAGTTGACATTTATCCAAACTTTTTATTTACTCTACAGGGACATGACGTTTTGCTCTTCTCACCAAGTTTCAAGAAAAAAAATAAGGAACATTAAGCTGCATAAACCAGCTTAATTAATTTCTTAATTTGCCTCTCAGATGCTAACAACTACTGAGGAGGGTGAGGTGTTTTAAACTTCCAGCAAAACTACTCTCCAGAACAGCATATACATAATCCATCTTTGAGCAGTGGCCGGGTTGCGCTGACCGGAAGCAATGCCTCCCGCACTGCAGGCACGAAGCCCCCCACCCGGTCCCTGAGGAGCCGCTGGTCGAGGCCCGCAAGGCCCAGCGGCGCCACGCCCCAGCCAACTGACCTGCCCTTTAACCGGGTAGA
>NW_009940457.1:62333-75146 GCF_000696875.1 Nestor notabilis | reverse complement strand
ATATATATATATGCATGACAAAGACCTCTGGTTTCCATGGGAAGCTCAACAGTTCTGTGCGAGAGCTTAAATTAGCTTACCCTACATGATCCAAGATACCATCCATTAATTACTTATTTCTTTTGGACCAAGGGAAGAAAACCAGATCAATGAAACACATTTCCCCAAGTCAAAAAGACTGAGCCTCTCTTGTATGTTATAAAAAGCAGAGCAGGGGGAAAACAATTCTGCACTGTGAATCTAAGCTTGTCATACTGGCTTTCTGCAAAACACACTGGCATTTTAAAATCCATTAGAAAAAGTGTAACAAACTCCTTTGGTTATCAGGTGATTAAACAACTTGAAATAAATAGCTACTTGAGTAGACTCTGTAGGATGTTTCCATTTCTAGAATGTTTGTTGCCCTCCATGGTCTCTTTTCCTTTTTAAAGCAAAATTCTGCATAGCAATTCAAGGTATATTCAGAAAATTGTGTATGTTAGTCTTAGACTGAAAAATTAATTATTGGGTTCTCTACTTCATGATCTTGCACATGTTGGTAGGAGGGGAAACTTTCAGAGCTTCAGGATCTGCAAGTTGGGAATGTTTTTCTGGATAATTGTACTACCAAGTTATTAATATGGTTTTGCTTTGGTATCACAGAAAGTAGAAAGCTTAAAAGCAATCTCTTAGCTTCTTTTGGAGGAAGGGGAGTTGAGAAATTGAAGGACTTACTTGGTAGATCCTTTTACATCTGATACCTGCAAGCAGTAATTTAATACATTTCCTAGGAGATTAGAAATATTCTAGATTACAAGATAATTGAACAAGCTAGGAACCAGCACTGTAGGAACAACTTGAGCTGATAGGAGAGTGGAAAATTTTGTTAGTGGTGGAGCTGAAAGAGGAAATTATTATTCTGCTGTTGTTGCTTACTATGTAGAGGGAAAAGAAATATTTATCCTTTAAATATGTGTTTCCTGAAGTCTTCCATATATCATGTAGCAGAAAACAAAGCAACTGCCTCTGCCTGTAGAAAAATAACAGTTAACTTCTATTTCTACTTAGACAAAAGCTTGTGCCTCCTTCAGTGAAACTGAGCTGATTTACCGTTAAAGGAGTAGAAAAAAATTTTGACTGAAGGAAATAGTCTCTCTTTTTCCTGCCTTAGTTAAGTTTTACTTTCAAGGTAGGCTTTTGGGTTCAACACTTACCCCTGTGCATGTGGCCTGTGTTTCCTCCCTCTTCCCCTCCCACCCTTATTTTATTTTTTTAGGAGGTCTGTGTCCAGAAGCTTGACAGCAGTGTTGTCAGACGTCAAAAACGCAGCTGGCAAATCATATATTCGTGGTGTAGGAAATTTTCTTTGTCACTTTTAGTTTGCCGATTTCGGTGCTAGTTTTGCTGTTTTCAAGTGTTATAAACGGAGTTTGAATGGGCGATCTGAGTAAGGTTTTAGGTTTATTCTCTGCCCACTTCCACTGCTGCCTAGAATTATTTTTTTCTTCCTTCCTTTTAAAATTCTTTTTTTCTTTGAGCTAAGAAGGACTTCTGTGCCCCAGAACTTTTTCCATTTTGTCCAGTTCTGTCAGCTCCTCTAGTAAGAATTTCCTTCGCTACTTTGTCTTCTCTCTTCAGGTCATTGCTGTTGCAGCAGTGATATTTTAGTAAAGCAGATAATTTCTACAACAGGAATGGAGTTAGCCTTAATGACATGTACAGTAGGAAATGTGATCATTTTATATGTCAACTGTAGCATAAATGATATAGCCTGAGGACAGAAGAGATCACATACCGCAGGCTTTTGAGCTTGCTGGTATGATAATAGCAAAGAATAGTCAATAAAGATAGGTGCTACACCTTAGTGTGATTAAAATTGAGGTGGTTGCTGTGGTTATGAAGCACCACAAGTGGAAAAGGAAGCATGAACCTATTTCATTAATAATATGTAGGCTGGTTATTAAATGTGCCTTTGAGCAAATATAATAACATCAAGCAAGGGCATCAAACAATGTTGCTTTAATTTCAGTTGTTTGTATTCTTCCTTTCAAATATAGCTGATCCTACTGCTCTGGGATTCATCATTTCTCCATGGTCTCTCCTGTTGCTCCCATCTGGCAGTGTATCATTTACAGATGAAAATGTCTCCCAACAAGACCTGCGAGCGTTCACAGCACCGGAGGTTCTGCAGAACCATTCTCTATCATCTTTGTCAGATGTTGAAAAGGTACAGTTCCTCTTCCTTGGCAGACAGCAGTTGTCTATCGCTGTTGATCCTTACACAAAATAGCTTTAAACTGTCCTTTTTGGCTCCCTGTGTTTCTTAATTTGTATGTGTAATTCTTGATTTCTTTTGCAAGAGGGGCAGGGATCCTCCAACATTTTGCATAGAAGTGGGATAGTGATTATGGTTGTGTGCACTTAGGAAGAAGTGTCTGTGTGTAGGTCCCTGTCACATGTGTGCTACTGACAGCCATACTTGGGCAATAGCTGCACAGACCATCAAACTAGCAGTAAGCAACACTTTGCCTTCTTTTTCTAAAAAATTACAGCAACACTACTAATTTCAATTTTTTAAATATTTTTGGCAAAATGCATCTGAGAGATAAGCACGGGAGTTTCTCGAGCACAATCCTGGGCTTAAAAAAATAGGATATTCCTAAACTAATCTTGGAAGAAAAAGTTTGTTTTAATTAACATAAGTATTCCTCATATGTGTGCAAAATTGTTCCTTTCCACCTTCCTTTTTTAACTCTTCCTCAAGGGTAGATGTTGAGGCAGGTAAGGTGTCTATGTGTGATCTTCTCCAGGTAATTGATATGCACAGTCAAAATTACTAGCTTCTCAACTGTTTTCCTAACAATAATTTGTAGCATATGATAATGCTTTCCCCAGAAAAAACATTCCCTTGGCCTAGTTAAAGATATTTAACATGTGGGCGTAAGAAGGATGCTAAGCCCTATTTCCATCTAGTTGGCTTCTCTGGATCAATAATCCTTAGGAAAGGAAGCTAGCAGCAACCACTGTTTTAATCTGGGAACAATTATGACATTTGGCAGTCAGGAAGAACAGCAACATACTCATACTCCAGAGGAGATGGATTGGCATTGATTGCTGTTGTGCACACAAGGACTATTGAAATATGGAGGGTTTTGTGTTGAATTTTTTGTGTTTGCAGCTTTTTTTCTTCTAAACCTTGTATATAGTCAGTTTTCTTTAGGACCGTATCCCCAAACACCTACTAAAAAATCCCTATTTCCTCACTTACTTGCAAGCCCTTTAGACATCCTTCTTGCCCTGCAATGTAGTCAAATAGAATGATATAATAAAATATGTATATAATTTTATCTGACAAAGCTATAAGCAATTAGCAACCTAGGCTGAAAGTTTTAATAGAGAAATAAAAATAACATTGACATCAATGCAAATTGTGGATCAGTTATGTAGGATGCAGCTGCCAAACTCTGTAGTCATACTGTTGGAATTGTTTATCCTCTTTCAAGAGAAACAACACTGTTGAAGACAGTAATGTTACCTCTACTGCCAACTCTGAAGTTAATATACAAAACAGGCCTTTAAAATGCCAGAAAAGAGTCTTGAACTGACATTGTTGTGACCTTCATTAGAGCTGATTGCATTCTTTGTTCCGTGCCAGTACTCATTCAGTATGTTACTTTTTTCTTTTTGAAATAAACAGAGAACTGTTACTATTAAAAGCCATGCTCTGATGTTTCTTTATCTTAACCTTTAGGCAGGAAATACTCAGAGGGGCCACTGTGGCCTGTAAACTCCAGCACAGCTTATCAATAGGCGTTGACCAAATGGCATTCTGCACATATGCAGTGCTGATTAATCCTCACTGATTGTGGCTGTGTGAATTTGTTTCTTGATGCCAGTATAACCTTGCTTGCTGGGAGGCAATGACAAAATTGAGACTCTAGACTGCAGCAACTGTGTTGCTGTTTTCTTTGGGAAACAGTTGGATGTAGAAATAGCAAGCTTTGGCTTTACATAAGCAACTTACTTATACAGTCATGTATAAACTAAATAAAACCCTTTAGCTTGTGGTATTCAGCTTTAGCATTAGGCTGAAGCTTCAGGTTTTGGGCTTGAGATGAATTAACCTGTATAGTGTTTGAACTCTACTTGATTTTTGGTGCATGTTTTGCATGCACTGGTGGAGGAAATTAACTCCTCTGATAGCCTGGGATGGTACAAAAACATCTGAAGAAAACTTGCTACAGCCATTCTTGTTCTTGGTTTAAAGCCTTGTGGTAAATCACACAGCTGTTCTCCCAGTGTGGTAGTCATGTCTGGGTGCAGTGAAGGACAGCCATAATCTCAAGACAGGATCTGAGAATTACTCATCCTGCATTTGCTCTTACGAGACCCTTCAGTTGTATTCTTAGAAATGTACTATTGAGAATTGAACTTTTTTCATGATGGCCATGCTATATACCAGTACATGTAAAAATAATCTCTGATAATGCATCAGGAAAAAAAAAGACCAGAGTATCTGTAATACTGATCTATAATCCCCTGGTTGGGTACTATGTAGTATAATATATCTGTGCAAAATGCTTCAAACATATCATGTTTGGGTATATTTGCTTACTTGCTTATATGGAAGTAGAAAGCTACCTGAAACATAGCTTTGTACAAAAGTTTTGGCATATTAGGGCTTGATCAGTTGAAGTTAGTAGGGCTTGTAAACAGCTTATGTATGCATTGGGGGGTTTTGACTGTTTACATTTGTGTTAAACTGTGTGTTGGATGGTACACTGGTTATTTGTCTTGGTATGTTGAATTCTTGTTTCTTGTATCTTGCTTCACACATGCTGACTGTGGTAACTTTTAACTTTTTCTTTTTCCTATCAAAACTTCTGTAGTCCACTGAACTCATTTACTGGAAATTTTCACTGTTTTCCTTTCTGATTGTTATTCTGAAATCAGACCATGTCTGAAAGCTGCTGAAGGCAAACGTCTTGTTTCTTAAGACTTTGTCATATAGTGACAGGGTTGCATTTGTCTTATGAAGTTATGACTTTACTTGCTAACACAAAGTAACACTGTATTCAAGTATAAATATTAGAAAAAATTATAGTCAATGAATACCCTTTTGATTTCTAGACACACAGTCAATTTGAATGCAAAATAGTCTGAGGTAACTGCAAGCTTACTGGAAATAGAGTAAGCAAACCATTCAAAATTACAGTGAAAGACAACTGATAGGACAAGAGGAAACGGCCTCAAGCTGTGCCAGTGGAGGTTTAGGTTAGATCTTAGGAAGAATTTCTTAACCAAACGCGTGGTCAGGTATGGGAACAGGCTGCCCTGGGAAGTGATGGAATCACTATCCCTGGAAGCGTTCCAAAGCTGTGTAGACGAGGCCCTCAGTGACATGGTTTAGTGGTGGGCTTCGCAGTCCTGGAGTATAGGTTGGACTTGATGATCTTAAAGGTCTTTTCCAATCTCATTGATTCTATGATTCATTTTGGAAATTAGTTTTATGTTTGATATTTTGTGGAAAATATTAAAAGTAATAAAATAGAAAAATGAGCTAAAATTTTTTTAATAGATGCTTTTATTTAGAAAGCTGATTTCAGATAGGTCAGTAGGGTAGCATGTTTTAGTTTAGAGGTCTGATTTGCAGGGTTGTATGATAATGTTTTTGTTGAGGATGATGCACTTCTTGGTTGTGGAAAACACCTTCCATTATATTGGAGCTTAGAACCATGGAATCATAGAATATCCTGAGTTGAAAGGGACCCATGAGGATCATAGAGTCCAACTCCAAACTCCACAGAGAGCAATCAAAGAATGAAATATATTTAAGAGTGTTGTCCAAATGCTGCTTGAATACTGACAAACTTATGACCATGACCAGTTCTCTGATTAGAATAAATAATTTTGGTAATAGACTTCTTAATTGCTTTTCTTTGTATTTTGGGAGGATGGGAGGAGTTGGTGCTTTTTTTTTTTTTTTAAGTTTTTTGTTTGGTGGTTTGTTTGTTTGTTTTTGTGGGGGGTTGTTTGTTGTTATTTCATTGTTGTGTTGGGTTTTTTTCCCAACCAGATACGGAACAGTTTTCTCAGTATTTAAAAGATAATGTTTCTGGCTGAATGGACCGATGGTATTAACTGAGAACCGTTAAGTTTGTCAGTGTCTGTGACTTCTGTTCTCTTTTGTTCTTTGTATGGAACAGAGATACCCTACTTTGGCCAGTGCTTTCTTTCTGGGAGAGGAAGTTGAAGGATGGGTGAGCCCTTCTTAGGTACACAGTGCTGGCTACATATTTGTGTCTAGCATAAAGGTGTGTTTCAGTGTTTGTCAGTCAGCTGGACTGGACCATACCAGTGAGTAACCATGTGTCAGCAGTATCTGGTGTATCATTGCCTTATACTGATGGAAACCTTTCTGTCCTGCGCTGACTCATATGCTATGCTAGACAGAGACCATCTGACAAGATTTAAGTGGCAGAAGTTTAGGACTGGGGTGCTTCTCAAAGTATGCTGAATTCCAATTTCATGTGAATAAAGCACGTTGAATTCACTAGTACGACCTTAAGGTATGTTGCTTCTAAGTGTCTTTAGTAATCACTTCCTTACCTTGTTACAAAGCTGTGCTGCTCTTCCAAATACATAGAAAGGAAACTTTTTTTCTGTTTTACAACAGAAATCTGAAAATATAACATACTTGTGTTTTAGGGTTAATTCCTGGCATGGTGGAGTAATGGTATAACGTCTTTCAAGCAGAGTGGTCTAAAACGAAAAACATTTATGCATCATCCTTTTTCTGAGTCTTTGAGAATATATTTTGTTGTCTTGAGTAGGCTAAGAGACTCCTCAGTACAAAGATGAATTCTCTTGTAGGACCTGAAGCTATGCCTAGATGTGTGATTTTTAACAACTTAATGTGTTATACTACGAGAAGAAGAAAATTATTTTTAGCATTTTGTAAGTTCTGTTGAGTCCATCCATTACACTTGTACACTCAATTTACACTTAAGTTTTCTAAATCTCTGTGTTAAGTACCTGAGTCTGGACAGATCTTGTCAATATATATTTCTAGGACTAAAGTTAGATGTTTTGCTTTTAGTTAGCTAAGAGGCTGACTTAAGCACGTTGCTTTTAATTTATTGCTGTCCCTGTAATTGTTGTTCATCGCCTGCACAATTATCTAACTTGTTGCTTGAAGTAGCACAAATTTAAGTAGTACAAATACTACTAATAACTTGGTAGAAAGAATCATCACTAGTGTGTGTTACTTACACCATACAGAAAAACTGCTTTTTTTCTGCACTTGCCTACGTGTTTGGTTTTCACAGTCACCTACAGGGGCAGTATGTGTTTGTGTTCTTAATTCTGCAGTATTTAAAGGTTTTATTCCCTGTCCTGATGGGCTAATTGTGTTAAAGATACATTAATGTCATTAATGATGATATTAATCATTAATTATACATGTAATGATTAATGTATCTTAAAGTGTCAATAATAGGTTACGGTGATTGCTTTGTATGTTGATACTTCTATGTTAGTTCCTTTTTTGCCTTTGATCCCAGTCTTAGGGATCTCTTGACAGTAGTAGCCCACTGTTTGATTCTTCTTGAGGTCTGCCTTGTGTTTACATTAAAATTTAAGGACCCTTGGACAAAACAATAGAGTGTGTACCTCACTGATAAAAGGGATTACATGTGCTTGTGGCTTCAAAGTGAGATGAAAGCTTAAAACTGAACAGAGAAGATAGAGGCACTGGTTAGATGCAGTACATTTATTTCATAGCAGTAGGAGAAAAACAATTTGAAAGACAACTGAGCTTAAATACCAGGAGTAAACGTAGACAAAATGATGTTGGTAGTTGTTCTATTTTAAAGTTCTGCTTTGCATTTCCATTCCTGTTCAATGAGTCGATGTCTTGTGCCTCATGACAGGTCCATATTTATTCTCTTGGTATGGCACTCTTCTGGGGAGCTGACCATGAAGTTCCTCAAAGTCAGGTAAGCTTTGTTTAATACTGCAACTTCAGAGTTGATAGTTTGACTGAATCTGCATTTGAGTTAACATGTAGGGTGTCATAATAAGGCACTGAAGAGGAGGATTTCTTTCCTGTACTTGGAACATTTTCCTGTGGAGTGTGTGAGAGTGGTAGTATCTAGCAGAAAGGAGGTGCTGATACTACCTTTCTGTTAGTTTCCATGAAGATATATCTGGGCTAGTCTATCCTGTAGTGTCACAGGCTGAAAGACAACAGTTGAAGTTGCTGACAAAGGAGAAAAATATTTGTTTTGGTTTAGGCTTATATAAAAACAAACATTTAAATAACATTGTTACTTTACTCATAATAAAGTAGCTTGTTCTCTGTGCTGCTGTTTCTGTGAATCTGGACTTGGCACATACAGATACTTACGTTACACAATGACCAAGAAAGGGTACGAATTGCTTGGAAGAGGGAGTAGACTCTTGCTATTGACTTGTCAGTCAATGCTAACACAGTTGCAGACTGCTTAGAGCTGAGCGTTATTGCTCAATGGGGTTATTTCACACACCCAGCAGAACTCCTAGACTTTTGGAAAGGCTTCAGTCTTTCCAAAACTGACTGAAGGTGATGTGATTCATCATCTTCCTGGGTGCTCCTTCCCTGCCTCCAAATAAACTTGCAGAAGTCAATATGCAAAAGGGTGAACATAAGATGAAATGCATCTAAAAAAAATGTTTCATGATGGACTTGCAGTTGTGGGGTTTGGCAGAGCATTGTGCAGCTCAAGGATCTGTTTCTGTTTCATATATGAGTTCAGTCCTACTAGTTGGTGTTATGTGTAAGGGTAAAGAAGAAACTTTTGAAAGGCTCCTTGGCAGTGTAAGTGTTCAGCTCCTAGTATTTTCTTTAATGGAGTGGTAGTTGGGTTTGGAACTACTGATTTGGAAGAAGCTGCCCAAATGCAAAAGTCAGAACAATTGAAGCGATGACTGTTGTAAGGGTACTTCTTTGTAATGCCTACAGCACCTGTCCCAAAAGCCCCAATATTTTCTTAGACAGTTATGCCCTTTATTTGCTCTCCTATCTTGTAGGAGATGAAAGGAGCACTATTCAGCAGTAGTGGGAGAGTGATTGAAGGTAGGTAAAGGTAGGTGTTGAGCAGAAAGTTGGCATGAATTTTAGTTCCCCTTTTCTTTGTTTCTTCTTCCTTCTGTGTCAGGTTGTAGCAACAATTTCACAGTAATGCAGTGGGAAGGAGTACTCTACCTTTCAATATAACAATATTTTACAAAGACAGTGTGGTGAGGTATGCCTGAAAAGAAAGGGGGAGTAGAAGTCTAGAATTTACCTTTGGGATGTCTCATGTGTCGCCTCTGTCCAGTGGTGTTAGTGGGAACAAACGGACAGTCTGCGTATGGCATTACTTTTAACTGTTGAATTGCACATTCAGATTTTCCTATCTTTAAGGGGTTTTTTTCCGTATTTGTCTGCCTATGTTGGCTAATGAGCTGCTTCTCTGCTGGGAGTGTGGTTGAATACAGGAGTGATTTTTACGATTAGTTAGAAGTGCTAAACAGAGAGATGGGAAAAGCCTATGTTAATTAAATAAGGGTCACGCAGAACTCTCTTCTTTATTATTTTTTTTATTTTTTTTTTATGGTACAGCTTGAGAGTACTAATACAGGGAAGACTGGAAGATTATAATGGTTTGAAGTGCTCTGTGATGCAAAAAGCACACCAATGCTTGTACTTTGTGGGTAACCACCCACTTTGGGAGAGGTGCAGATCAGAAAGTTCAAGTCCCAAGTGCCTGCGGCATCTGGGAACGAGTGTTATTGCTGATTATTGCATACCCTGAGGAGTGATATTCCACATACAGTGTGCTGGATTAGCTGAATGGGTAGAGGAGAACTAATTCTAGATGGTTCTTAACTGTATGGGTGTTGTCTTGCAACTGTGAAGCTTTGCTTCCTTAGCTAGTGGATTTGCTGGTTTATTCCTTTTTTTTTTGGTTGATACTGTTTGATGGTGTCACTGCACTTTGGAAATGCTAACACAGCTGCTGCAAAATATTGGTGAGGTGAGGAACTGTAGAAAATGAGCAGAGACCATTACAAAACTGCAGAATGTTCAAAAACAGCAGAGAAAATTTCCTCTGAACATTTCTGCCAGTCATTAAGCCCTTGAGAAAGAGAAGCATTAGTGACCGGCACTTACAGAGCAGGCAGCTTGTTTTAACGAGATTGTTGTAGGGTAGGAATCTAATCTAGATGATGAATGCGTGGCCTGATCTGCAACTGCTGTTTTTTTGTCATCTAGATGGTGACTTTCAAATTGGTATTCAGATAACATAGGCGGTAAGTCTCATGAATAGTTTACTGTGCTGAATGTCTTTTGTCTCTGTGTATACCGCAAGTCGCTGATAAAACTGGTTCTCCTATCTCTCCTGTGTTTGTTTGTCACTAGCCTATCAAACTTGGAGATCATCTCAACAGCATACTCCTTGGCATGTGTGAAGATGTCGTTTATGCCCGTGTATCTGTACGTACTGTTCTGGATGCTTGCAGCGCCCACATAAGGAACAGTAACTGTGCCCCTTCTTTTTCATACGTGAAACAGTTGGTCAGACTGGTTCTGGGAAGCCTGTCTGGGGTAAGTCTCTGTCAGCATTTGAAGAATAATAGAGATGAGCATTTGAAGAATAATAGAGATGAGCAGGAAGAGAGCAAAGCTGCTAATTCAGTCACTCTGCAGTCATTCTTCGTCTTGTTTTACGATGTTGCAATTTTGATAAGGGTGAGTGTTGAGAGAAGTCCTTCTCTCCCATTCTAACAGTTTGTGCAGTTGACAGTTCCTCCTGGAATACGCATGCACGACTGCTCTTTCTGAGGAAGGTAATTTTGTGACTGTTTGTCTTCATTGAAAGTGAAGTAGGGAAATATGGGAGAGCACAAAACATGACGAACTCTGGGGCAAGCCTTAGAATTGTTGCTACTTGAAATGCTTCAGAAATGGTTGCTGTGAATTTTATTTTTTAAAGCTATGCTTGACTTTTAAGAGTTGTTTATTAACAGGAAGAGATACTTTTTAGGCAGTGTGCCAATTCTCTTGCAGTTCTGCTCAGCTCTTGGATATGATAATTGTGGAGGATGTTATTGTCTAATGATGACAAATGCATTAAACTGTTTTCAAAAGTAAAGGGAACTACATGAACTCGTGTTGCAAAGTTACTATTCCTGACAGGCAACCTCTCTTTTCACCTAAGCCATTACAACATAACTTCAGAATAGTTAAATAATTTCAAGGCTCTGAGTAGAAAGGAAGGTCATCGATTGTCAATATTGTTAGATTGTTCTCTGGCCAATACTTGCTTTCCTTCTGTTTATAATTAGAAGAAATGATGAGCTGTTTGTTATTGCTGGAATGATATTCATAGAATCATAAAATCATAGAATAATTAGGGTTGGAAAGGATCTTAAGATCATCTAGTTCCAACCCCCCTGCCATGGGCAGGGACACCTCACACTAAGCCAGGTCACCCAAGACTCTGTCCAACCTGGCCTTGAACACTGCCAGGGATGGAGCATTCACAACTTCCTTGGGCAACCCATTCCAGTGCCTCACCAGCCTCACTGTAAAGAACTTCTTCCTTATATCTGACCTAAATCTCCCCTGTTTAAGTTTGAACCCGTTACCCCTTGTCCTATCACTACAGTCCCTGATGAAGAATCCCTCCCAGCATCCTTGTAGGCCCACTTCAGGTACTGGAAGGCTGCTATGAGGTGTCCACGCAGCCTTCTCCAGGCTGAACAGCCCCAATTTCCTCAGGCTGTCTTCATACGGGAGGTGCTCCAGCCCTCTTATCATCCTTGTGGCCTCCTCTGGACTTGCTTCAACAGCTCCATGTCCTTTTTATGTTGAGGACACCAGAACTGTGCACAGTACGCCAAGTGAGGTCTCACGAGAGCAGAGTAGAGGGGCAGGATCACCTGCTTCAAGAGGTGGTGATCCATGGTGGTCCTGAATTTTATCTGGCTTTACATCATTGAAAGTCCTTTTTTTATCTCATAGGGGTTATGCCAACATAAAGATTGGTGTCTAGAGACAAAGCACTGTAATTGCAAGAAAAATGTTTGACTTGCTAATGCTTCCTTTTTAAAAAAAAAAATTATTATCTGTTAGATGTTCATAAATTTGGTTTGGAAACGCTTGCATGAGGTGAGAGGTCCCTGCATTTGTCTAATATTTGGCAGCAGCTGATTATGACAGGCCTCCAGAAATAATGCTGAGCCTGAGCTCCACAAAGCGTTGTCTAGTCTGTGAGGTTATCTCTGTCAGTCCAGTGCTCCTCACTGTAATGTCTGAAGTCTTGTGTATTTGCCAAGGGGAGCAAGTCTGTGATTCAATGAAATAAAGGCGTACAAGGCCTTAATCAGTGAAACTATTAAAATAAAGATCCAAACCTTAAATCAGGCCATAAGCTATAGAAAAGGCCACTATGGAAACTGAGGCATTAGTCCTCAAGTTCTTAAAGGCCCTTTCTGCTTAGCAGATATTTTGCTTTTCCTCATCTTGTTCTTGTCAGCAGGCTTTCAGAGGCAGTGTGATGTTAGTGTCAGGGTAATCTAGACTGACCTGCCAAAGACAGCAAAAAGATCCAAACCTTAAATCAGGCCATAAGCTATAGAAAAGGCCACTATGGAAACTGAGGCATTAGTCCTCAAGTTCTTAAAGGCCCTTTCTGCTTAGCAGATATTTTGCTTTTCCTCATCTTGTTCTTGTCAGCAGGCTTTCAGAGGCAGTGTGATGTTAGTGTCAGGGTAATCTAGACTGACCTGCCAAAGACAGCAATAATG
>NW_009940457.1:62069-62302 GCF_000696875.1 Nestor notabilis | reverse complement strand
GCCTCCTTTACCATGTTGATAATGAAGGAGCAGGACTTCTGGCAGTTATCCAGTGCTAAAGTTTTGCTAACTTTCTAGGTTTCCTCTACCAGTCACCTTTTTAAACCTAATTCATAACATGTTGCTGCACTGGCTTTGCAAGAAGACAAGAACAAAATAGCCAAATGGAACCAAGAGTTGACAGAATAACAACATAGCTGTGCTGCTGTGTTTTCATACACCTCAGCTAGCCA
>NW_009940457.1:45230-62055 GCF_000696875.1 Nestor notabilis | reverse complement strand
TAATGTTTAGTGCTCTGTAGGTGTGCTGGAATTCTTAAGTTAATAAGAAAAGCATATAAAATTGTTTTTTCAGAACCAGAGTACAGCTTGCTATTCTAAGATCAGTGTGCCTCCAGTCTTGCTTGGCCTTATGAAAGGCTAGAGAGTTCTCAGCTCTATAACTGATCTTTTGGTGGTCTGTAAAGCATAGCTGAGAGGCCCTGTTTGAATGTTTTCACTTTCCATGTTAATACGCTTTGAAAAGGGCAATAGAGCACAAGACTGATTCCATCTGTTTAATGTTAATTGAGTTGCATTGTAACAGGAATGGATAGAAGGCTGCTTGATTTCTCCTTCCCACCTCCCAGCTAAGCCGATTCCCAGCATATCAAAAGATCTCACTAAAGATTCTTTGTTGTAACAAATAAGCTCTTCTTTGAATGATTGCATATGTGAAAAAGAAACCTTTTTTTTGTTGTTGTTGTTGTTGTTGTTTTGGAAGTAGTGATAAAAAAGAGTGAAAAGTTTGGGAGTACTTAAGCTTCACACACAAAAGGAATGTGCCTGAGGGGCTAAAGAAGAGGCTTCTGACAAATTCATGAAGATTTTACATGTGTAATATGTTGTGTGAGGTACCAGCCTAAAACTACCAAGTACAAGACAGTTCTTCCAGTTACACAGAAAACTCATCTTGCCAATCACAAGTTGGTTTTTGAATGTTGCTGTCTCTTCAGTTTGCTATAGGGGTGGGGTGTGTTTAAGTGGCTCAAAGATTGTTGTGTCTTCGTTCATGGTGGTGAAAAAGGAGGGAAAATAGTTAAGCATGGAAAAAAGCGTCATCTATACAATCTTTACAACTGAGGTGTTAGGTTTTGGCCTGTTCTGCTAACAGGCAGGGTACACCACAAAACAGCCACAAGCTACAGTTTATTAAAGAAGCAAGCCAAATCATACAAGCACACTAACGCAAATCAGGTATATCTCTCTCTATAGATAGTAAATAAGCACAATAAAGCAAATCATATATATATATAAGTAAAGTACAGAGGAACATGAACAATGCATCAAATCATAACTGCATAGAGAGAACAGAGATTAAGAAGAAATACATCACCGATTTGGGTGACATGGGTTAGTGTGTGGTGTCCCTGTCCATGGCAGCGGAGTTGCACTAGATGATCTTAAGGTCCTTTCCAACCCTAACTATTCTATGGTTCTAAGTTACATGCTTAGGACCTTAATTTACACGTAGTGAAAAAAGGTAGGCCAAATGTGTAGTAAAAATAATGCACAGATTATTTAAGTATAGGTAATTCTAGGGGATGTTCTCACTGATGAATTTTTTTTTAAAATTTTTTTTATAAAAAAAAAGTTGGAACTTCCACTCAATTTAAACTTAACTGTTTGGCACTGACTTATATTGCACATTTATATAATGGACATTGTTTCATACTAATGTGAGATCTTTCAGTATTTGTGTTACTGCTTTTTTTCTGCAGGTGGATCAGCTTTCTTGTAATGGAGATAAAAAATTGCAGCCAGACAGGAGCCAGGCTATTCGAGAGAGGCTGAGGGGAAAAGGACTTCCCACAGGTAAGTACTTCACTGCAGTAAGGGTTATGGCAATAAATACAGCCCTATGGAAGACCAAGCTTGGGTTGATTTTGCAGCCAAAGAAATTGAATATAGGAGGACTTGCTGACATTCACAGAACCATGATTGTTCAGTGTCTAGCTGAATATTGGTGATGGTGACATGAGAATAATTGTTTCAAGAAAAAACTTGTCTTTTCCCGGAACAGGTTTTCAAGGCTGTTGGCCAAAAGTTATGTTTCTAGAGAAGGGGAATCTTTAGCTGAAGGTAGATCAGCTAGAGGAATAGGAAGCAGCTTTTCCTAGTTCCCTCTTTATTTGGGCTCTGCTTTCTCTTCACAGAAAAGCACACAGACTCTTTTCCTGCTTCCCAAGCAGACATGGACTCTTTTCCCTGCACGCAAAACTTTTTATCTACCACCTCTTTTTTTCCGCCACAGTTCTGCTGTGCTTTGACAGTGAGGTGGATATGGAGACCAGGTAGGGTTGTACTGTTACTTCAGGGAAGTAAGGAAAGAGGGAACTGGAGTGAGGCGGGGGAAACGGGGGTGTAGGGAGGAGGCAGACTGTGGCTGTTCCCAATTTGGAGGAGAAGGAATCAAGTGATGTAAGTTGACACCTGATGCATGACTTCATTAGATGTCCTTGTTTAAGCTCAGTGGCAGCATCAGCTTTGTGCTAGGCTTCTTGGACAAGAGGGTGTATTCTTCCAAAGGCTGGTTTCATATTTCTCTGGAAGAATTATGGAGCTGGGAAGGAGCATTTTATAAGGCATCAGCTGAGACCACTTTAAGTTGTTATAATGAAGGCAGTGAGATGTGATAGTGAGGTGAGGCCATTCTTGCCTTAAAAAGTTCATCTGTAAATGGAGTATCTTGGTGCCAGAATACTGCATCACTCACAAGTACTCAACACTGTAACTGTTAATGACACAGGGTTTCCATCTGCCCCGCATTGACTCTCTGCCTGTTTACCACCACTAAACTTGGAACAAAGTTATACTGTTGATGTGCTTAAGTTACTCCTCTGTTCTTCAGTTTTGTGTCAAGCAGCAGTGCAGTGAATTGCAGAAAACAAAATAATCTATGGAATTGTTAATGGAAATACAAACTGCAAATAAGACATGAGTCTGGCAAGGCATTGGTGGTTTTCCTTTATAGAATCTTTTGAGATGAGCTACTTTTTGATATAAAAACCGTATGTCAGTGGTTTCCAGCCCTTCCAGTACGGCCCTATGTATTTAGGAACAGTTTCTGGTACAAGCTGTCTCTTGGTTTTCTGGCACAACTGCACTGTTCTGACTGCTTTCTCAAGGAGCTTTGTTTTCCTACTGGCTTTTTTTCTTCTTTTTCAGAATATTTCTGTAGCAATAGAGAGATCTGTAGGAATACAGGGGTTTGGACTGAATCAATCTAGTTGACTGTATTTGTAAAGCATGTAATGCCTTTCTTTTCTCAGCCTCTTAAGCTTTCTTAAAATCAATTATTTCCCAGGTTCTTACCCATTTTATAAGGGTTGTACCAGAACCTTATTGTCTGATTCTTAAATTGTTGGTTTATTCTTTAACTCTATTTTTCCCAGATTGTTGTCAAATTCACAGTTCCTTTACATGCCTTTGGTTTTTTTGTCTATTCCTCACCCCTTCCCCCCCCTTAAGCTTGAAACGAGTCCAGAACACCAGCACCTCCCCCCCCCCTCCCCCCCCCACAACTTTATTTGAGCACATTACCATCTGGCTACATTTCCATACCCTTTTTCCATCATCTACTCTGTTTTTTTATTCCATGATGATAGTAAACTGTGGGTTTTAATAATGATCAGAATATTTGCTAAGTTTTGGAGACTTAGGTTGTCTTTAAACTCTGTTCTCACTGCATTAGCAACCCTGATTATTCTTTTCTTTGTTGTTTCTAGTTTTGTTTTCACTAGTACAACTGAACAGTCTTTTGCTGGTTTGTATTTCATTTTCTTAGAAAATCCTTAAATTATTTTTTTTTTTTTTTTAATGTTTGTGTGGTTTGTGGGGTCTTGTTTGTTCGTTTATTTACCTGATCCACAACTTTAAGCTTTTAGCAGATTGTTCTCCCTGATGAAGTAATGTTTGTCCCCAAAGTCTTAAGTATATCTTAACAAAAAACCTTTTGTTTTAGGTTCTAGTAAATTTTGGAGATGGATGTAGTAGCTCCAGCCAGTATCTCCATGGTTTTCTGGCTCAGTATAAGGGTGAATAACATCCCAGTAAGGTCTGAAACTTTCTCTGAGGTCTATGTCTTTAACTTAAGGGGTATAGACTAGATGATCTAATTACTGTTTTTCTCCTGTATCCTCTGACTTGAAAAAACTGTTATGGCTAGAATATTCTTTCCTCTTACCCTTGCTTTTTTTGAATTGCTTAGTATGTATGACTTTGCTTCTGAGATGGTTCAAAGGTGTTGCTGTTTATTTTAATTTCCAAAAAGTTCAGTTGGGATGCAGTGTCCGGATCTCTGAAGGGCTGTGGGGCTGAATCTTTTTCTTGCTGCTGTGTGCTCGCTTGCCTTCTGCTCTGCCTAGGATTTCCAGGGTGCCAAGCAGAGCAGGTTCCCTGCAGTGTGTGCACTTGTGAAAGCACTGGTTCAGGGAACAACAACCAGAGTTAAGGGTTCTCTGAGACTGAGCAGTACGCTTGGCACAGCTGCTTATTGACCAGTAAGTTCAGCACAAGGATTTAAGCGACAATCACTTTTGTGAATGGTTTCTGTTTTTAGGGAACATCACATTGTCTGAAGAGATCTAATTAAATATAATCTTTACTTAAATAATCTTTGTGAAATGAGTGAACTTGATAACCCAGACTCTAAAGTTGGCTGAATAGTCCTCATCTCTAACTACTGTTTCTCTTATGTTGATTGAAAGTGAATCCATGCGCAGAGTGTTGCAAATAATGTGTGGCACCACATGTAACGCTATTTTTCTCCGCATCACTCCAAGCCTGGTCCTGAAGGTACAAATTATTAATGGGATGCTCTTGAATACTTGATTTTTTTCCTATTTTTTGTCAAGATGAACTGTCAACAAGCAAAAATATTTTTCAGTTACTGTGTTGGTTTTATGATATTTTGATGTTATGCTTCTTCCCCTGTCCCTAGAAGTAGAACATATTTTTCATGTTTTCTGTTATTTGAGTCTTAATTTTCAGAAAATAAGATGAATTGCAGTCTTTTTTTTTTTTTTTTTTTTTTTTATGTTCTGCCTGTCCTGCTTTCACTCATCCTGTTCCAATTTCTCTGTATCATCTGTGGAACTTGTAAAATACCAAAACAGAGCAAAAACAAACTCCCCCCACTCTGAACCAAACCAGCTCTAGCTGTTTTCAGTTCTACTTGTGTACTGATGGTTACATATACTGAATTATGTATCTGAAAGTTAGTAAGTGTCTGATAATAAGGAGACATAGCTCACATTTGATTCAGGGCAATTTAATGCTTTGTTTTTTCTTTTTCTCTAATGGTATGCTGGTTTGCTGGTGCAAATTTTGTCAGTAGCAGCACAGACCAGTTGCCCTGGGGACTCAGTATTTGGATTGCTGGAAAAGTGAGCTGTGGAATGTAGTACTGCTTTTACCAATGATAATCTCATAGCTTGAGGAGCCACAAGTAAGAGGACAGATGAAGGTTTAAGAAAAATACTAAAGGTAAAAGTTAAAGGAAAGAAGAAAAAAAGAAAAAAGAAAACAACTAAGAAAAGCAGAGTCCTTTTTTTCCTCTGCTGACACTGTACTATTCTGCTGCTGTGTGTAGTTGAAATACACACCTCTTATTCCAGCTGCAAAATGGCAAGCTCTAAGAAAGGTAGGAGGCTAGGAAGCAGGATTCTGAGTGAACTATCCTTGTAATACGTTAGAAGTTATGTCAGTCAATTTTTAGATAAATGTTTGGGCTTAACTTCCTCTGAGAAGACATTTAGGGCCCAGTTTAGCACAAGGACAGGGGAGTGGGGGCACACATAAGGACATATCTTATTTTGTCAGTCATTTTACCAGCATATTTAAGGAAGTAAATATCATGAGTAGAAGTCTTCCCTGGAGAGGACAGAAGGCTTGTCTGAAGTGGCGTTCTGTTGAGTCCTTCTGAAAAAGAGAATATTCAGTGAATAGGATAGTGGTCGTATAGAGAAAAAAACAGCATAAAGGGAAGGCATTTATTACGAACTTAAGAGTATCAGAATGTTACTATGAGTATCTAACTGAAGATAGCTGATAAATCATGTTAAGTTCATGAATATAGAGATGGTTCAGCAAGAGACGTGCTCCTAGTTGCAGAGTAGCCAACTAATACGTCAGATATTTGTAGTCTTTCAAAAATGCCAAGATTTTTGCTTTAAGTCTTTGAAAGCCATTAATGTCAAGATCAGTTTTCCAAACTGTGGTCATCAAAATTATAATTGCTGAGACTTTCTTGTTGTTTTAGGACGAATGTTTTGAAATATTTTTCCACTTCACATGTTTAAATTGGATATTTTGGTCTCCTTACATACCAAGTTTGGATATAGTCAGCTATTCGTTTCCGTCTTATGTCTTGAAGATAATTATTAATAAATAGCTTCATGTTAATATTCTCCCCAATTAAATTTATTTTCTGTCTCTTTCATGACTCACTTTCTGTGGCCAATTTTGGTGAATGAGCTTTACGGCAGGGCTGACAGCAGAAGTAATTTATTCTAAATTAATATTACAGGATGTTTGCTTGTAGTCAAGTCATACTCGGAACACAGTATTTAGGAACTGACTTAGCCAGCAGAAATAGAAGTGGTAAAACCTGGTGTGAGTCATCTGAACCAATGAGTGTTATTTAAGTTTCATACTCAAAACACTTCAGACCTGAAGAGTCTTCACTTAAAAAAAACTATTTGTGGAAGTTGCTTGATAAAATTCTTTTGGTGTGACAAAAGATTAAGTAACTTTCCAGCTCCTCCAAACATAAAGCAAGAATTCATTCACGTGTTACTCTTTGCCACAAACTATGGCACTCATCCTTCAAAAGGATGCACAGTCTATTTGAAGCCCACTTGGAAACTCCACAACTTGCATTGCATGGCAGCCTGCTTCCCAACCCTCTAGTATTTGAAATCCTGCACCTCGTTTATGTACAAATTTCCATCTTAGGTTGATGATCTGTGAACACCAAGCACAGCCCTTTGTAGAGATACTCTGTCTTTTTAAAGAGATCTAACTAGCATGGGTCTTGGCTTTGCCCTCCTACCATGAGGGTCTCTCATTTTAACTTGGCTTCTGCATTGTGGTAGGTAGCCTGTCATGAGTTAAGCTTGCATGTTACAGTACTGCACTTGTATCCTGCAAAATTCTGACCTTATCTCTGCTAAAAGAATATATGCCACATGAATAAAGGCTTGAAATGAATTTAAGTGATTGTTAAGGTTCGCCTTAACTGTATGTAGCAGGAAATAATTAGAAATAACTGAACAAAATGCTTTATCAGGTGCAGCAAAAAATGGTACATGTACCATAAACATGGTACATGTACCATAACCATACATGGTACATGTAGCTTAAACTGAATAAAAGATGCTAAGGCAAGTTGCTTTTAACTTTAACAAGAAATTACGGTGTTTTCTTACCATTCCCTGTAATACCAATTACTAATGTAGCTGCCCAGCAAAAGCTCTTAAGACTAAAGGGAAAGTACCCTTTTACTTTTGATCCAGGGAAGTTGATTGCGGCTTGCGTTTCAGTTCCTGATCTGGGTGAAAATGCAGGTTTTGATCTATAAAGAAATGGTTTATAGTGATAACCTCCATGTGTGAACTGAAACAGCTTACTCATTTTCTTGCTAAGTCCAAGCACACAGATTTAACTTGTCAAAAAATACAGCACAAACTTAATTCCATTGACTTAAAAATCTCTCATCTGGAAATGTAATTTTTTTTCTTTCCCCTGTCTCCTCAGTACTAGAAAAAAGAACTGAGTAGGTGGAGAATAACTTCCAGAGTTCAGCAAAACCAAATGGAAGCCAGATGAAGATTTCTTGGTCTTAAGGAGAAAAAAAAAAATCATGAAAAAAAAAATCATAAAAAAAACCCCTGTTTAATTCTTTCACACTCCAGAAACCATGCCTGTTTTCTTCCAATAGGTGTTTCTGTTTGTATCTAGTAGTACTTGTGGTTATTGTTGGTAGAGAGCTTTTAAGTATAGTTTCTGCTGCTTTACTGAGCTTCCAGCCTGGCATTATTGGAAGCAGTGGTGCTGAGGACTATCTCAGAACTCTGAACACAAAACAGGAATGGACACAAAGATCAGTGAGGAAACCAAACCAGAGAGTTCAAATGCTGTCTCTGTGCAGAAAAGCAGCTGTGTCACTGAGCTTCTCCTGGGGTATGCACAAATTGAGGAAGGCAACAGCTGGGTAGCCCTTTGCTTACCTGGTTGAGAACTTTACCAAAAGAATTGGACCATAAACGCAAGTAGGAAAGAGCAAGGGTGCAGTTGTCTTTTCTGCAGAGGTGCTGAGGAAGGGAAGAGGTAAAACACTGCATTTACAAAGTGCTGCTTGGCAAAGTTCACCACCACTCTTCTGAACAAGATGTCTGGTTTCTGAAGCTGTTCAGGATTTTTACAGAGGAGCCATGTCAGTCCAAAGCAGAATGCAAATTGCTCTACAGGATTTATAGCTTGGCCATTACTTCAAGTGTTTTCAACAGTCTTTGTATCCAGTTTGTTTCTTCCTTCACAAAGGAAGCATTGTTTTGGTAGTACTTCCGTCCCAAAGTTGGATTTTCTCAACAGTTTAAAAAAGTAAAAGAAAGGAGGAGGTGCCAGTCGTAGCAGTCAACCCACAGACGACATCTGGCTTTGCTGTCTTCTCTTTGGCTCTTAGCCTGCCCCAAAGGGACTGCAAACCAAACTCCTCCATCAGCTACCCACTCATATTTGAGAAACTAACCGCATTGTCTTGGGATAAGGGTTTTTCTTTCTTTCTGTTTTATGCAGAAAGATGGTGTGGGCGATGTTGTTAAACTCCTGTATAATAACTTCTTTCTTCAGGCCTTCCAGTTTGACAGTGATGGGATATGCTTTCATGTGAATGCAGGCAATCTTTCTCTGTCCCACCAGCCCCTGTTTCTCCTTCCCTGTGTGTGCGCATGTACATATATATATATACATAAGCTTTGCTAAAATGGAGCTGAAAAAAGTGTTCTGTTTTGTGCAAATAAAAGAAGGGAAAACCCCAAAGACTTTAAAGAAACTTGAGCTGAGTTTATTCAGTAAATACAGATACAGCATGTGATGGCACTGTGCTTGCACCTACATAATATTTGATTAATTGCCTGTATAATCTGGTACACAAGTAATTGCAGCAGACTGAATTTAGTTAGGACCAGAAAACAGCGCTCTTGCTCAGAGGAAAATCAACCAGATTGTTGTCAGTGTGAGTAAAAGATGGTTCTGTTTGTGAACGACACTGGTGTCAAAGAGGGTTTAGTTGTATTAATAGCTGAAGACATGATAGGAAGAAGGAAGTAGTTCCATGGTCATGTAGCGAATGTAACATCTGCCAGTTGAAGGTGTATGGAAAACAAAATTTTCATTTTAGCACCACGAAGGAATTTTGTTGTGAACTCTTGGTGATTAACTGCTATTTTTATTGCATATATTCCCTCACTATGTATTATACTTTGGAAACATGCAATTACTATAATTGCATTCGAATTATTTACAGTAATTATAAATAATTGCGCTAATGTAACATCAAGTAGAAGATAAACACCCAAGGGCAATAGGTGAAATCAAGAACCCAGATACTATTTAAATGATCATGAAGAAGTGTTTAGTTCAGCAGAGAAATAACTGGGGAAGGGGGAAGCACACCTTTTGAAGTTACTTACATACTGTAGTGTCTTAATTATCCTGTGACCATCACTGATAAGTAGGGAAGGATTCTCTGTCCTGTTATAGTCTCTTGGGTAACTGAAGCATGCCATGGCTTTGTGTGGTCTCAGGTGAGATACTTAATGTCTTTAGTGGAGCCAAGATATTTCAGATAGGTTTCCAGAGTTTCCATTACAAATATAAGCCATTATTTTTCAAAGGAAGGTCATAACATGAGTTTTCCCATCCATAATAATTTAAAGACATAGAAGTTCCATTATCCAGTCAGGTTCCTTTTGATCATTGGTTGGATTGTTATTCTTTGTATATAATTGTTCACTGGTAGTTCTTCCCTTCATTTTCCCACACATTCTATCATAAAAGCTGAGGAGAAAAAAGTTGATGGATAAACTATGTATTGGCTTAATGGATTTGGACTTGTGTATGCCATTCAACTGAAAATACATATGTTAAAGAAGGACATATCATTCCAGTCTGCTTTATTCTGGAGGTGTACCATCACCTGAAAGCTAGACACATGAGCCTTGTGCTGAAAGAGACTTACTGCAGTCATTTAAGATCATTTATCTATGTAATGCTGAGGCAGTATATTGAGGAAGTTTGGGGGGGAGAACAAAACAAAAAACCTTAACAGTTGTTTTTGTGACTTACGAAGTCTAAAATAGTATTTTAAAAAAGTAAGGAGGGATTATTTTAAGTTATTAAAAATAGTAAGTACAGATTTAAGTTATTAAAAATAGAAGAATTAGCCTGTACTGATTGCTGGCTGCCTAATCCCATTTTTTCACTGGTATCTGTTTTTGAGTTGCTTCTATACTGAGAAGCCTTGTGCTTGATCATTGACCTCTGCTCCCTGGTGACAAGAGCAGCATGTATTCTTGGCTGATATGAAGTATGGATCTGAAACTTGTGTATTGCTGCTTTGTTTCAGTTTGTCTTCTGAGCATGCCCAACTTGAGCAGGCTGTGCACCTCTTGCTCCCTAGTCTCTTCTTTAACTTCTCTGAGGATGATTCTTAAGCAGTTCACACTGGCACTGTGAGCCAGTTTGGGGAGAGCTTGTTGAAATCACATTGTGTAAAGAGGGGTGGGTTTTGCTAAGGTGGGAAGAAGTTCTAAGACTGGTAAAAAGCAGAATTGGGAATGGGGAGAGTAGTAAAGGAAAGATGAAAGATGTCCAAGAGGATTTTACATTTTCAAGATTGTATACTAAGGCTGGCTGTAGATTCCTTTTGGTACTGTGCTAAAAATTCATGTTGGCTGCATAAGTCAATGTGGATATGAGTTACACCTGTAGATATCTCCATTCAGCAGAGTGGAAGAGCAATGTGAAAGTCCAGCGCCTCCTGCACTGCTTCCTGATGGGACAGCTCATCTAGTGTCTCATCATGCAATTAGCTGAATGAGTGTCAAAGCTGTAGCAATGAGTATTTTCCCCCCTCACTGCTGATGAGTGTGTTCATAGCATTGACTTTTCTTCATGAGGAAGCCCCAGGTGGGTGGATGACTTGGGGAACAGAAACCATCTCTTGCATGCTGAGGCAAGGAGCTTATGGCTTCTGAGCCTCTGCATGAACTGGAAGCAGCTTCTATTTATTACATCTAGTCTGAATGCTGCAAGTTCATAGAAACTATAGCTTTGGTGAGGAGAATGCTTCTTCCCCTCTAGCACTCCTTTTCACTGGTGGCTGGGGCTCTTTCACTGCAGCTCTCACCAGCATGCCACAGATATATTTATGTCTCTGGGCGTGCTTATGGTGAGGATATCCACTGGTACTTAAAGTATGTTGTGGCTCTTTTCACTGGATATGATCATGAAACAAGATAACATTTCAACAATGCACAGACATCTAAATGATCTTTGAAGCAGGATTTCTTCTGAATCTTGACCAGTGAAATACCAAGTAATCCTGGAATTTGCAGCTGACTACATTTGTAGTATTTTTTTTCTTTAAAAAAAAAAAAAAAAATATGTGAAAAGAATGTGTAAAGGAGGTTGTTTTGGGTTTTTTCTGCCTGAAAATATCTTGGTACTTTTATTACTGGGGAGGATTCTAGGAACTCCTTTGGATTTGCATTTTTGGTGACCATTTTAAATACTGCAGTATTTTGGTTTTTATCTCTCTCACAAAAGACTGAGTTAAAATCCTGTTTAGGAATGTCTGTCCTTGATGTGCATGTATGTGAATGTGAATTATGTGTTTGCAGAATGGATACTGTCTCACTGCTTTAGATAGATATTGAGAATTTCACAGTGAATGCTATTTTTAAAAGGCTTTTTTTGTGTGAGTGATTATTATACATAATTCACCAGCCCTATGAGGGATGTACAGTATGAGAATAAGATAATAACATAAGATTTACCTGACCACAGAGATAATTATATTTGCTTGAGTTTAGGATTAAAGCCATATTTGTAAAATATGAAATGATGTGTCAGATCCTTTCGGAAGATGAGTTCATTCTCACTGGCAAAGCGTTTTGGTTTATTCTCTTGTCTGGAACATGTGGGAACTGTGTAATTTCTTACAAGACACTTTTTAGACAATCCAAACCCTAACATTTTATCATCATATGTTTGTGTGTTGGTAATCATATATTGTGTGTTGTACAATTATAAGTGTACTTAGTGTTCTGTGAAACTCAATTTGAAAGGATAATAGACTGTAGATAAAGATCATCTGGAGCCTACTGTGCAAGTGGGGCAGTTGATTTCAATCAGCTTTGGAAGAGCAGCAGGCAGCACTATAGAGCTGCCTTCAAGAGTAGTAGATACAGCACAGTATTGAGCTTAAAGTGCTTTCTTTTGTGAGGATGTCTTCAACCCTGCTGCTTCTTAAAGACACACATGGTAATATCACAGTAGGGAGCATCTTAGAGGTGTTCTAAGAAAAGCATTACGTGCCATACCGACTCCACCGGGGTAAGCAGACATTGCTTAGGCAACCCATCATGGAATATTTTCAGTTGGGTTTTCTTATCAGGAGTATAATTTTGAGGTCGGGATTGCCATATTAATGCAGTAGATGATTGCAAATTATGATGAAGTCTAACCTTCTCAATGTACTTGGTCAGGTGGAGTTATGAGTAATAACTGCCTGTGTGGTATCTACAACAGACTTTGAATTTTCACAATTTTAATAATGCAGAAGTATTAAAAGCTTTTGCTAACAGAAAGTAAGTAGCAGTTGGGTATTCTTTGATAGTAGTTTTTCTCTGGGATGTTCCTCTTATAATGGTTGTAATCCTTTTACTCTGATCTTGGGAAGGCTTAAGAACATGAAAGGTAAACTCATAGGTCATCTGGTAATAATAAGAAATTTGATTATACTTACCGATACTTGTAATTAGTTTTGTAAAATTGGGCTAATAGTTTGAGACATACATGCTCATGAAAACTTCTTGGTGAGCTATTCTACAGAGAACACATACTTCTTTTATATTATTCCGCCTCTGATAGTTTCTTTTATTTTGGAAGTAATTTCACAGTAAAGGAGTGGGAGAAGAGAAGAGTGTTCGTTAGTATTGGCCAATCCATTTATTAATGAAACATGAAGTGTACAGGCTTGTAGATTCACTTTCATCTTAGAAGCTTTGCTGGGTTTTGTTGTTTTCGGAGTATTCTTTATCTGGAGAGACTGTCATTACTAAAAATAGTCATTAAAAGAAGATCCAGGATTTTTAAAATTCCTAACTATACAGTCATTCTTCTCTTACTACTGACACTACTGCAGGGCATCTGTAAATCTGTAGAACAATCCTAGACTTGTCATTAAAAATTGTAGGTGGGTCTTTGGGTGTGGGACGTGAGAGGAATGGCTGATTTCAGATTAATTGTTAAACATTACTTGTGGTGATAGTCCAGACTACTTTAAAAATAAAACTAATGAGAATACAACTTTTAGTATCTACGTATTTTTGTATGTAAATGATGAATTATAGTAAGCCATAATTTCACTTGGGCACTTGACAAATAAAAGAAGGAAAATGCCTATCAGTTATGAAGCAGTTGGAGTTCTGTCTTTGATGACTGAGGCAGCCCTTTAAGTAGCCATCTCTATGTTTAGCATGGCAAAATCAAGGCCAAAATGTGTGCTCAGTATGAACTCTAACAGGAAATAACTTGTGTTGCACTCTAGCGTGTTAAGTACAAAATTACATATATAAAATGTCTCCTTATTCCAGGAAAAACATTGGTGGTTGATGTACCTGAAGGACACAAAACTCACTTCTCTCAACAGACCACGCTTAACAAAGGACTTAGCAAATCTATGGGATTTCTGTCTATTAGAGGAACACAAGGCGAGGATGAGTTTTTCCAGGGCATTTCCACAGATTACAGCTCAGGACAGGAAGATATTTTCTGTCCTCATAGATGTAAAACCCGTGAGTTTGAAAAAAAAGGTCACTTTCATACAGATGTCACTCCCAAGCGGAAAGTGTGGGCTTCCTCCACTGATTTGCTTTGCACAACTGACAAAGCAGCTGAGAGGAACCATGCGGGAGGCTCTCATGGGCACAGCTATCAGTGTGAAGCATTTACAGTACGGACTTCTACTACCAGAAACAAGGAAGCAAGATACTCTGATGGGAGCATAGCACTGGATGTCTTCGGACCGCAGAAAATGGACCAAACGCGCCATGTGCCTGAGACATCAACTTCTGCGGCAATATCAAGTGCCTTTGACAGGATAAGAGAGAGACAGAAGAAGTTGCAGCTTCTGAGAGAAGCTATGAATGTAGAAGGTCAGTGAAGCTTTTTGGTTTTCTGAATATTCCTGTCATTAAACAAAGATTTCTCTTTATTATAAATCTGAGTTCTCTTGAAGATAAATGTGCTTGTCCAAATTGCTTACCTAGTGAAAGTAGTTGATCTCTCTAAATCAGCCAGTATCAAATTCATCAATTAAAATTAGAAAAAGACAACGAAGCTGGTAACAGCCAATTGTCAAGTAATTTTCTTTGAAAGAAACCCCTCATTCATCTTCAGGTATTAGAGATGGATTTATACCCCAGAGGAAAGGGAGAATTTAATCTCCAGGTCGCTCAGGTTTTGCACTGTATGTCTCTGGACTTAAGCCTTTATATATGAAATTTTTTTGGACTCATGTTAATATCTTTACCTCAGTGGGAATACTTGACAACAAGTTCCATCAGTTAATTAAAAGAGTGCATGGGGGGAGGAATCTTTGTATTTGTTCTGTGGAGACTTATAAAATGGTCTTACACAGAACCCTATAAGGGAAAGTCCATACTTGCTTGCTTTGAAAATATTAATGTGATTTTTCAGGGGTTGTAAATTTGGGACAGTTGGATAGAAACTGAGAGCAGAGTTGGAGCCTACTTGTGATGGCCAGAATGTGTAACTTGGTCTTCTGAGGTATACATACATGTTAGGAGAGGTGTATGCACAGAGCTAGCTCAGTCATTTATTCAGATGCATTCAAAATCCATACAGTTGAAAAGTTATGGCTGCCTGTCTATTTTATGACCCAAGTAACTGGGGGGAGCGGGGGGAACCAAACCACTTTTGCCTCCTTTTCCTGCACTGAGGTATAAACATCTAGTTATTAAGGAGAGATGATAAAGCCTTTTATCAAGGTTGAAATTCTGAAAATGCCTGTTCATTCTGCTTGTGGCCATCTCAGGAGATGCTTGTAACTGCAGTTAGCATGGGAAGCAAATTCTTTCTCTCCTATGCATGTAAGCCTTGTGTTCCAGAGAGGAGTGTTACTGAAATACCTTAGGCAGTTTAAAAAGCTACTATGATTTCTGTACAAGTTGTACAGACAGGACAGCTGGAGCGTTTCTTATGCTATCAAATTAACATCTTCCTGTGAGGGTTACATTATAATGGGATGGAATGAACATAGATGGAGTAGCACTGTGGAGATACCATTATTTATCTCAATAGAAATTTACCATCTGTCATTATTTACCAACATGCCTGATGAGGTACAGGGAAGGTTGATTGGGTTTTGGTTTAAGAGTCTGAAATTGAAGGGGACCAGGTCAAGTATATAAGTCAGCTCAGATCTCTGGCGATAGGCAGCTGACAAAGTTTAGGAGGAGGCCACTCCCTCCACTGGGGAAGCTCAATAGCCTTGTTGTTCAGGAGTGCAGCTTTCTGCAGGTTTGTGTTGCACAACAGCAAAACCAAAAGCTTGGCCAAACCCATTGATGAGCAAGAGTTTATCATTCTCATTCAAACAGATTGGGAGACAGCTGAAGGCATAACGTGTCCGTGCCTTGCAAACTGAGATAGTTCAGATATGTGAAACAACTCAATTCATAAAGGGAATAGGTGAAAGTGCAGTCAAAGTAAACCTGGAACTGGAGCTTAATAGTCACAGGAGGTGAGTGACAAATCTGTACAGGGAAGATTGAGGCAATAGCTAATGACTCACTGCCCATCCTTCTGAATTCAGAGTCATTACTTGCTAGAAAAAAATAAAGATACTTTCTCAACAGATAGGTAGGTTGCAATGTTCTTGCTTCTGAGTTTTCTACTCTCAACAGCGGAAGGAGGTATGTTTCACTCTTGAAGTTAGGAGTATGTGTTCTGTTGTTTTATTTTAGGCTTTTTTTTTTTTTTTTTGTCAGTTTATTTAAATGTTTTGGGCCAGGCTCTTGTTATAAATGTGAATTTTTAATGAGAAGCAGTTTAAAGGAGTATTTTAGCAGGATGAATGGGTAGATGTGGCACTTAGGTACATTGTTTAGTGGTGGCCTTGGCAGTGCTGGCTTAACGGTGGGACTCAACAATCTTAAAGGTCTTTTCCAACCTAAATGACTCTATGACTTTGTGATTCTAATACTTTTTCACTTAGGAGTTAGTTGCTGTTGTGTTTTACAGGGCTTGAGAAGCCTGACTGAAAGTATTCTATTTCACCTCAGTGAGCAGATTCACAAAAGCCTTAGTACATAAAGTCTGCTAATCTGTTAAGTCCTTTCCCTTTTTTGTTCCATATGTTTTACTATTCCTTTTCTCCCATCTTGTTTACAACAGACAAGTCCCATGAGATCTTTCATAAAAAGAGTGTATTGCTAGTTTCGTAGGTCAAAGAAATGAAAAACATACTTCAAGCTTTATGTGCTTTATTATTGTATGTAATTTTCAAGCACTTAGTGGGTATTTCCAAATGTCAAGCATTATCAAATGTGTGTAGAATTGCTCTTCTTACATAAACCCAGCCTAGCTGAGAGAGATGAACTGTGTAGAAAGCTGAGGTAAAATGTCACCTGTCTTGATAAAGGTGGCGTTTTCTTGGGCAGCACTTGATGCAAGGTTATCTTACTGCCAGTAGCTGTTAGTCACATAGTGGATAGGTGGGCAACAACTATAAAGGGAGTGGAAAGAAGCCCATAGG
>NW_009940457.1:18494-45199 GCF_000696875.1 Nestor notabilis | reverse complement strand
CTTTCCCTATGTGGGGGACAGCATGACCTCAGAGGAGAGGTATTGAAAGGAAAAACAGAGAAAGAGAATAATTGTAGTTTGAAAGCTTGTGTAGTCAGGATAAGGAATATTTTCAATTTGGTTGAGTCCAGGTCTAGGTTACAGTTAAGTCTACATAAACTGCAGTAAGCCTCTGCTTTTGGCTGGTTTTCAGTTTTTAAATTGTGAAGTGGCATTGGACTCTCTGTGGGTAAAACTTCCCTCCTTAAACTACAAAGGAACTTAAGTGATATGTGACTTATTTCTTCTTTAACTTATTTTGGGTTAAGCTGGCAAACTTTTTTGTTATTCATAAAACCTTAAGGAGCTGGCTGTCTTGGAAAAAGAAAATGTTCTCATGCACAGGCTCTACTAAGCCAAGCTTTCACTCAGAACACATTTTTATGATCCAAATTATAAAGTCATGAAAAGTAGAGTTTATAGTGGAAAGAATGACAGAGCTTTAATTACAGCTGCGCTGTAATAGAGTAGTTTGTAGTGAGCTGCAGATCTGAACCGCACTATAATCTACAGTTGGAACATCTCAGATTTAGCCTCACAAGCCTTCCAAGGACAGTGTCATTGCAAGTGCCTTGCTCATGAACTTGCTGTTTTATATGTTTTCTCTTGTACAGTTTCAGGGTTGAGGTTGTTTATCTATCTCCTGTATGCTAAAGGTGATTGTTTATGATTAGGTGCTGCTTGGGCAGATGGGGGAAATGGGAAGGGAAAGAGACTGCTATTTGACTTCAGGTGTAGCCAATTCTGAACACTGAGAACAGACTCAAAAAATGTGTTATTCTTGCCAAGAGATGGGAGAGTAGGTTCTGTATCTCTGCTGTTATTGTTTGTTCTTGGTTTTGTTATGTAGGTTTTGTGAGCTAGTAAGGCAGAATTGTTTAGAGTTGTGAAGTTGTTAGGTGTTAAACCCAAGCAGTTTGTATCAGGAGAGCAGATTTTGGTGGTGGTGTTGTTTCACAACTTGGAAATTGTTGCTTGGTACCAACTGATAGTGTCCCATTTCAGTATTCTAACTTTTACATTTTGCTAGCCTGCATTGCCACTCAGGAGCATGAAAGAGTATCTGTTTTCCCTTGCTCCCAGCTTGCTTTGCCTTTTCACCCACAAAACTGATTGTATCTTCTGATAGTTATGAAATATAAACATAATTCAGGTTTCATATCTCAGGCCAACTTCAAATGGCCCAATAGTAAGGCACAAGGGTGAGAGATGGTAGCCTTGTGTGCATCTCTCACTTCTAATTGCTTAGGAAGATTTTGCCCCCCTTGTTTTGAGTGTATGTGAAATTCAAAGTGAATTGGTTTATGTGTTGAGTGAACGTGCATCCTTCTTGTTTTATGTGCTGTTTTGTTTACAAGGCTGTAGTAAATGAGATGCATGAGGGAGCAAGGTGTAAAGATTGCCACTGTCCTGGTGGAATATAGGAGCACAAAACCAGTTAGGAGAGTAGTAATATAGCTAGCTGTGGGTTAAATAGCAGACAGTGAGGAAAAAGAGGATACCAAAAAAGCTGATCTTGCGGAAGCTTTGGAATGCTGTATCCAAGGGTGGGAGAATGGGGGTGGTTTGGGAATATTCTCAAGCCTTTGTTAAATGTTTTTGCAGTTGGGAACCATGTGAATCCCAGAGTCTCAAGTTGTGCTTGTCCTTCTGTCTTTCTAACTTTGATTTTTTCCAACAGAAAACCCAAATGATTAAGTACTTCTTCTGATATTCTATGTTTCTAGAGATGGGTCTCTATGTCTTAAGTCTTCTATGCCTATCTCATAAACCAATGTTTTCGTTAGATACCCTGAAGACTCATCTGGACGCTGTTTATAAAACTTCCATATTGCAACTGCATGTGTTTAAAAGGGGTATTATGGTTAGGGATATTCTAAAAGTCTGGATTTTAAAAGCTCTCTTGGTTTGAAGCTGCAGTTTTGAATAAGGGAAAATTTCTGCAGGTGATCAGGCAGCTGTTGGTAGTAAATTTATCCCAACAAATCAAGCCCCAGAGATTTTAATTTGGGGGCTTTCTGTAGATGTGTGTTAAATGGGAGATTGGATTTAGGGCAAAAGATGAATAGCTGAGTTACAAACTTACGTCTGTGAAGTCAGTGAATTGTGCATATTTCTTTTTCCTCTTGAATTGTGTGTGCTTAGTTGATGTGTAGGCTAAGAAGAGGAAATGCGAGTCATCCACAATAGTGTATCTGTTTGCATGTGAAAGCAAATTTGAGGCTCAGTTTACACACGTCTTAAGATCATTGTGCTGCAGTATGATTTAAATTGGCTGGTGGTGAAAGGATTCTCATGTGGTTGGCATGTCCGGTAAGGATAAGGTTCAGTTAGAACAATGTTCAGAAGTTGTATTAATGAAGCTGAAGGGTAGAATAATGGATGGATACTATTTTAGATAGAAAACTTCCAGTTAATTTTACTGGGACTACAGAAGTTGGCTTTTCAAGGAAAAAGAAAGAAGTGTCTGTGGGATTTTGGTAAAGTACAAGTACTCTGGCATCAGCCACTATTTTTTTGTTCTGAATTACATAGTTTAACATAAGGTAGTAAAACAGCTCTTACAATTCCATAATTGCACAGCAAAGTGGCATCTGCTTTATCAGCTTTGTCAAGCTTTCAGCAGCTCACACAGTCTAGGATTACCAATTTTTAGTCAAGATATTACATTAGGAGTTGGTCAAAACACTTAAACAACTAACTTTATTAGCCATACTTTCGGACTGTGTCTGTGTCCATTTACATACCTTATCCTTGATGGTGTCGTCCAGGAAAGAAGAATGTCTCTCTTAGTACAATGCACTGAGTTCTTACTAGACCCTGGAGTTGTTGTTTTTAATCTTGCTGTTTTCCTTTCTAACCTAGCACTGTAGGTGTGTGTTTTCTGCAATTTTAGAAGGCTCTGTTTCTTCCTGTCAGATCCTGCGGGACCCTCTGCACTGGCTATCCATTAGGCTTTCTAGGGAGTCCCCTGGAGGGCTGGTGACTCAGGCTGAATGCACCATACAGCTTTTTCATTTAGAATATGGGTAGTGGAAATATTGCAAGTTAAAATGAGCCTGCCACCCTGGAAAGCTGAATGGATTTGTAACCCTTGTTGCACTTGTTGGATACGAATCTGTACCAGAGATTTATTCTGGATCTCTATGTTCTTCCTGTTAACACCTTTGCTGCCTTGCATAAAATAATTTGAGTTTTCTTATAAGAAAAGAGGAAAAGTAAACATGACTCTAACCTATTGGTTAAACTCTTGTGAGAGCAGCAAGTCCCAGCCTCACCTAAAGGGTGGTTAATGTGTACATTAACACTCTTACACAATAGAGACACCCACCAATAAACCTCAAAGAACAAACAAGAGCTCCCTCTCTGTTTAACTGTCTCTCTGTTTAGCTCCCTCTTCGAAACTAACACTGCCATCTTCTCTGTCCAGCCAGAAATAATTCTGTAATGATGTGTATTTGAAAAGCTGTGTATCTAATGTGAGTCATGTGTTCAGGATAATGAAATTCCAAGCTAAATGTGGTTCTCTGATTTCTGTTGAAGTTGGCTGAAAAGAGGCTTTCTGTAAACTACTTGTCTGGGCTTGCATGTCTTGCCTTGCGTAAATAGTGTGTTTTGTTACTTTATGCTGCGTTAAGTGCCTGTAAGGTTGTGCTCTGCTGGCTTTGATATGGAATTAGAAAAAGCAGCAGTGCAACACAGAGCAGCACAAACAGAGATTCTTCAAGTTGTAATGCTTTATTCATCTCTGCATTGTGGTGCTACCCGCGCCGTAACTTACTAATACAAGTTGTATATATTCATTTTAGTTATGGACTCTTAAAACATGCTTAAAGTCAGGTTTGTTTTTCTACTAAGCCATGAAATTACTTGTGTTCTAGTAAGAGACTGTAATCTACACACTGGAATGTTAAGAAGAGTAACTGGTAAAATAATTTTTGTGATAATGCCCTTGAATATTTCTAGAAGTTAAATCAATTCTGAAGTTTCCAGTCACCAAAAGTCATAACTATGGAAGATAAGTTGTTTTATTGTCATCTTTAGCTTTTATTAATGTCATCTTTCAGTTCCTTTCCAGCCAAACAGGCTAGAAGTTTGTCCTTATTTTTTAAATTCTTTTATGAAAAGCTTAACTTGATCCCCGAATTGGGACTTCGTGACCTTTGGAAGCCAGTTCTTAATTAGATGTTTGGCTTGAGCATGATCCAAGTGCCTTCTCTGAAGTTAAATCCTAATATGATATGTTCGAATTGAGGAGAAATTGCTGGTGGAGAGGAGACAGCATAAATTTATTTGGATAATTTTGCAAACATTATAGAAACAGGAGTCTCAATACTTACAATTTAATTGAATGTTTGCAGGTGTGCAGTGGATATCCTGTCTGTGCCCTGGAAAAGAAAAGTTTGGTTAAAAGGAGGTGCTGTGTTTGGGTGATGTGTAGGGGATGTACATAGACATATACATAGAGTAGCTGAGAACTGGAAGGTGGTTGTCAAAGAGAAGATGCCCCAGCATCAAACAGTTCCACATCTGTATGTAGTTTCCCGAAAGTGAGCAAAGCAAAGAAAAATCTAGAGGATTTACCGGAATCTTGAAGCTGTAGCTTCCTAATTGCCTTTAAACTTTTGTCCCTAGGCTGAACAGGCTGATAGTCATTGATGCAGCGCCATTTGGAAAGGTTGTAAAATGCCTCCAGAAGATGAGAAGAATACCTTTGCTTGTGTTACTGGGATAAGTTGTATGGTCTTGCTCAGGGAGAAAGATGTGACAAGAAAGGAGGGTGGTCCCATCTCTGTCTCTACTTGTGAATGCCGGGAGAATAGGTTTAAACCTAGCTGGGCCTCATGTGGAGGTCTGTGAAAACACTGAGATAAGCAGCGATTGGGGATCTTGTTTTATGTTTCTTGGCTCATGAACTTACCCCTTAGCCTACAGCAGGGTGCCAACTCCCGCTAACAAGATGAGTCAAGAGAAGTCAAATACCCTGCAGAGTCAGATACCACGCCACATACAAACATTCATTCCATGTTTTAAGTGCATGTTTCTGTTTTGCCATTTCACATGTATTGTTTTTCAAAATTTCATGTCTCAAAGAACCAGGACGGAGCCACAATTTGTGTGAGATTCAGGAAGCCCAGGCTGCTGACTAGGTGGAAAAAATAAATCTGTTTAAAATCTCATGTCATATTTTATTGTTCCCTTTCCATCCTCTTGCTTCAAAGTCAGTTTAGCAGGCTTAAAAAACCTACAGCTAATAAAACTACTGGGAAAGATGAGATCTGTTTTCAGTTAAATGTTTCTGTACTGTAGCTCCAGTATCATGTTTGGATTGATGCCTCACTTAAGGGGCTGGGAGTGTTTTAAAAATACATCTCCAAAAGCTACCCACTGAATTTGGTTTTTATTTCCCTTGTTAGGCAAGTAATTGCTAGATTGGTGGTAGATTTCTTTGTAGTAAAATCCAGAACACAGAAAGCAGCCATTGTGAAAGAGTGAAGCAACTCCACCCTCCACCACAACCACCACCACACCCCCTCCAGTGAATTCTCTTCATCTTGCTGTAGGTTGGTTTGCAAATGTGCAAACCATATTGCTAGTTTCTGAGAGTAATGTGAAATGTCCTTAAGATTAGTTGGATTTTATGCTGCTAAGCTGTGCAGCTGGTATGGGCTGGAAGGAACAATTGGTTGATTGGCAACTTCGCTTACTTTTCGCAGTTGTCTTAAAGAATCTTGTATTTGGTGGGACACTGGGGACCTGCACAACCCAAGCGAGCTGGTAGAAATGGGAAAAATTCTGTCTTTTAAGGAGGAAGGTTTTGGAAACAGTCCAAAACTAACATGAATTAGCTTGGTCTACTGCATTATTTTGTATCTTCTCATGCATTTTTCCTATTTGGAGTTTTCCCTGCTTCTGTAGGAGGTCTGAAAGAGTATTGGTGTTGACTGCATGTCCAAATTGTCCTCTGGCCTAATACAGGTTATGCCATGGGCTTAGTGTTCCTCACAGGATTTTACACCAGACATTTTGTTTTCTGGATGTGGGAAGTTGGAACATCTGACTCCCTTTTTTGCAGCATCCAGACTCAGCTCATATATTCCCCATTTTGTATTCTTACATTTTATCTTCCTTGCTGAAGTGATTTACAATTGTCTTCAGCAGTTACATGTGTTTTCTCTCTATCATCATTTTTGTTTTCAAAAACATTAACTGTAGTTGGACCAGAGTCAGCCTTCTCCTAATAATGACACCTGAATTTTTCTCTCAGACAATGAAGCACTGGCAATCCCCAAATGTGGGGGCTTTTTTGTTTTGTTTTCTGCTTTTATACACACTACTTGGTTGGTCGTTTGGCTTGTGCATAGGAAAGCTTTGGAAGATTGTTGCAAATGTCAAGTATGTACTCCTTCTGTGGAGTCCTTCACTCCAGTATGTTAAAGAATCCAGTGAGGGCAGGAATTGAGACTGCTGTATTTACTTCTCATCACATGCATTTAGCTGTTCTGGTTAATTAAATATCCTGAAGGGGCTTATTTAATTGATAATCATTATTTTGTGCATGTTGCTTTCTACATGCAAGACGTGCACCAAGCATTTTCATCAGTTTTGCTTCCAGGAGGAATTGTTTTTTGTCTTGGATTTTGTTGGGGCTTTTTAAATATTAGTTTTAACTTGGAAGTGATGATGAGAGTGAACTTCAGAGGAGGTGGCTCTGTTTGGATAGCCAAGAGAGGCCAGGCAGACCACGGAACCTCAGGCTATAGAGACAGAATGTAGCTGCACGGCATCCAGAGTGTTCTGCTTTCAGACTCCATAGCCACAGATGGTTTGCATTTAAAAATGTTTTGAAAAGATTTCAAAAACTTCAAATGTTAATTTGTGTTTGATTTTTGCATTAGAACTGTTGCTCTCTTACTCTTCTGATACCCTGATTTAAACTTTCAGAGCCTTTGAGAAGGTACAAATCTTACCACAGCGATGTTTATAGCACGTCGAGTGAAAGTCCATCTGTTATTTCTTCGGAACCAGATTTCAGGCAAGGTAAGAATTTTGGTTAAAAAATAATAAATAAATTAAAACAAACACCAAAACAAACAACAAAAATCCTGAAGAAAAAAGTTCAAGATGAAAAACCGATGCCAAAAGTATGAAGTTGAATCTTTAGGAAGAGGCTTCAACATTACCACTTATACAAAGTTGTAAGATGATCTCGTGTAATTACAACGAGTACAGTTCAGCATAGTTGGTCTGTTCAGAAATGAGTTTGATATTTAGCATTCTGGAAGGGGACTTGGTAGGAAAAGCTGGAAATTGTTAACTTTTTATTGGAGTGCTTGTTTTAAGTAACATGCTGTCTTCAGAGATGCAATAATGATCAAGTTGTTAATGTACAGTAACAGTAAATTGCAAAACCTTTAGATGGGACATGGTTTAATTATTTTTGTATCAGTGGGTTTTACTGTGAGGGTTGAATGGTTGATAATTTAAAGGCTCAGGATTTCAGTGTAATGCGAAAGTAACAGGTAGTACAGGCTGTATGATAAATTTAAGTACTGTGAAATCAATGGCTTCGAAAAGCAGGAGATAGTGTGAGGGGTTGTTCACGGATGTATGGCAGGAAGGGTTTTCTTTACACAGTGGAAGCACAGCATGGGAAGGAAATGCTTGGAGCATTTTTTTGAAAGAAGTGCTAGAATGGTGGAAAGAAGTCAAGAGGAAAGCACAGTTGATGAAACAAGCAGCTTCACAGACTCATAAGTGATAGACACAAACCATTTGATGAAAATGAGGAAAGAAATCAATATTTAGGAAGCTAGAATATAGCTGCACCATATTCTGCAGCAGGGTTACAACCCAGCCTCCCTGGGTTGCTCACTGCTCTCAACCTTCCTTGTCTTTATACATCCTCCTGCTTACTAAGCCAGAAGCCTAAGGAGCAGTAATGACTAGCAAGGCCCCTGTAAAGCAATTTCTTTCATTTTGATCCCCATTTATAACAGGCCGTTTATGTGTTCTACTGCAAAGTCAACTTCTAAGTTTGTACAGGCAAGAGAGACCTGCTTTCTGGCTACTAGTAATAGTATTGCTGGACTCACTGAAATGACTGTCAGAACTATTTCTGAGTCAGTGTGGCTGTAATATGTTCTGTAAGAGCTTTCCTCCTAGCTCTGTTAATTGAGGGCACAGTGAGAGATGAAAGTGAAGTAGTTAGCAAAATCAGGCTCTTAAGTGTAGCATCTCAGGTGCTGCCACAGGAAGACATACCAGCAATGCAAATAACTATTACAAAAAAAAAGAACAAGGTAGTATATTGCCAAAAGAAGAAAAAGAAAAATTATATGTATCTATAATGAGAAGTCAGATTCCAGGAGAAACACAGGACCTCAGCAATATATATATACTGGTTTCTGAACTCCATTCTTGTGAACTGGGGTTTTTATTTTAATTGTGGTTGCTTTTAGGCCTTCCTTAGTATTCTTCAAGGGACTTGTGTAGTTCAGCTATCTTTGCTGAGGGGAGACTGTAAGATCACTTTGTAAACTGAAATCAACTTTATAGTGCTCGTTTGCCTAATACTGTAGTGCTGTTGTGAAGAACATATGAATCTGATTCCTTTTAAGTAATCTCATAGGACTGATAAGTCCATGATTTTTGACAGGATTACTCTGCGTGTATTGTGTTCCAGTCAGCTATTAATTTGTCTTTTGGTTTGCTAGTGAGAAGAAATGAAGGTTTCAAGAGAGATGATGCCAGTGGTGCTTTGCCAGGTGCTGATGATATCTCCACATCAAGTCAAGCTAATTCTCAGAGGGCAAGGTAAACCCTGTGGAAACAGTATGTCTTGGAGTGCTTTGTCTTTATCAAAGAAGGTATTCTAAATCCACAAGCAAATTTTTCACTCCCATCTTACCTTCTGTTTAAGGTTAAAAAATGTTAGGTTGTACTTGAAAGAAAATAGTGTTTCATAATTATATGTTGCAGCCTGAATTAAAAGTCTCAAGATGCCCTGTGCTATAGAGGTAGGTATACAAGTTAGGAGTCCAAATTCAATTCCCATGTTTAATGGAGACTGGACCGTACTGTCTCAAGTTGCTGTATCTGTCAGAAGGGGAGGGCTTATGTTCAGCTTGGAAATATTTAAATCATTTTCTAAAAGTTTTGGAAGGTATCAATATTAATACAGATTAATTTGCCTTTTTTTTTCATTTAATAAGGAAGTGGTAGCATGCTTGGAAGTGGTAGCATGCTTATTTCTTTGAAATAAGCCAAAAGCCATACATTTGGTTGTTTATTCTGGCAAACTCTTGGTTTATGATGTTGTGCTTGGATTTTTTAATTTTTTTTTTCTTTAATGCCTTAGCACTGTTTAGGTCAATTCAGTAACAATTCATGCTTTTTGATTTTTTGGATTTTTTTTTTTTTTTAGTGCTATTTATTTGAATGTTGCATCTCTTTGAGTTTTATTTCTTCAAGCGTTGTTCATCAGTACTGCTTTAAGAAGTAGGTTCTGCTTTGTACATAACCTTAATACAGCATCTTCGTACAGCAGAAGCATATCTTGACGTATCACGTTTTGAGAGTGGTTCCATTCTAAATGCTTGAGAATTTTTATTGATACTGATCTTTTGGATGGAAAATTTTCTTCTAGTCTCTGCCAGATGCTGAGTCATCTCCTAACATTTTATCAAAATAATTCAAATTGTTTTTGTAATAAAGGGGAGGGAGGGGAACCAAACCCACATGTGTTTTCCTTCTCTTCTCTCGCCACATTACAACGACAGATCCTTCTCTCAGCAACTTTTTGGTTTGCTTTGAGTAGACCAGAAGAAAGGTTGCTGCTGTATTCAATATTTTAGGATATTTTTATGTTTTTGGCATAAGTTGAATGGGAATCCTGCTCTAGCCTATTAAAGAAGCTTAGAGATGTCTGAAGATTGAAACTGTTTCAGGTGATGTGGCAAGGCTGTCAAAACTGTCCTTTGTGTTCATTTAACATACAGAGTTTTGTGCAGTGAGTAGGTCTTAGAGCCATGCATTGAACATGGAGATGAAAAGAAATAAACATCAGCTTCTTACACTATATTGTGTGCCTTAAATGGATCTGGGTCTCAGGTGAGCTGCATCTGAGTGCACATGAACAAGAGAACAGTTACTTGGAGATCTTACAGCTTTTCGTGACCTGCTGAGCAGCAGCATTGGTTTTATTACTACTTGCATTTTCCCTGAAAAATGCAGTCCTCTAGAAATGTGTATATTGGTATTTCTTACAGGGGAGAAGTATTTAGGCATTACTTAGCTGGGTCAGCACTGCTTTGTTGGCAGGAATATGACATGTATTCACATAACAGCATATATGATGGACTGCAGTGTCAGAAATCCAGCCTCTGTTGAAGTAAGAGAATTTTGGTGAATTTTGAAGGACCTGGGTTACAGGTTTATATTCAGTGCAACCCTGTTAGAGATGTAATTTCCAGCTTCCCATTTTATGCTGCCTTAGCACTGCACTAAAATGGCAAAGTAGGCTATTACTACTGTGTGTACAGAATGAGCATAGAGCTTTCTTAACTTATTTGCCTTTGTTTTATTTCTTATGATGAATACTGCTGAGTCAACCTTCATTCTTCTTTGACTTAAACCCAGGAAAGTTGCCAATTCAACACTCCAGCTATGCTTCAAAATAAAACAGCAGTAATTTGCGGATGCTGATAGAGAACTTTTGTTCCTATTTGCAAAACATTTCAGAAACAGAAAGTATGTGGTACGTAAATGAGTCACATTGATTTAAGTTAATCGTTTATTATGCAGGTGAAAATGCCGTGGTAAAGCAGTACATACTTTCTCATGGTTTATTTTACATTACTTTATATTACTCCATTGAGACTGGTACCTTTAATGGATGTAATCTGTATGTGTGTGAAATCTAGAAGGAAAATACTGGCTTGTAAGTGCAGCATAGACTCGCCTGTTGTGCTTAGCAATGCAATGAATTTTACATGTACGCAGCTATGCAGTCTTACTTCAAGGCTTAGTATTTTATTGAATCTCCTGCTTCTGCTTGGCCTCCTCCCTGTGCCTTTGTGAAAAGATACGGCTCTATATCTACACAAAAATGCCATGGTAGGCTACCACAGATAGTTCTTTACTGGCTTTCAGAGAATCATAGAATCAATTGTTCCCCCATTTTCATAAGGTAAAAAGTTTTATTTATTTTCTTCTTTAAATCAAAGTACCAGACTAGCAAGTATATCCAAGACAAAAAATGAAGCTGAACTCCTAAAAGCTAGTTTTACTAGCTTTTTTTTGTAGACCTTTTGAGAAACAGGAAAGCAGCCATGAGCAGAATTTGGTCCTAAAATAATACTTAGATAATATCTGTTAATTATGTGAACTGAATAGCACATATGCACGTGTGCTCTGTCTTTCTGTAACAGCTGTTAAAACTTCCCAGTGCTAACAAGTGTAAGAAAGGAATACCATCAAAGGTGGTAGCTAGTTAAGCAGGGAGATTTCTAAGAAAGTAAAAGGGTTTTGGAACTAGATGATCTTAAGGTCCTTTCCAACCCTAACTATGCTATGATTCTATGATTTTTATCCAGAACATTGAATGTTGCTGCTTTAAAATCTATGGTATTGCAGAAGACCGTGGCTTTTATGCGTTTAGAAACATAAGCTCTCAAAGTAAAACTTTTGATAACAGTTCCAAGGAGCATATTATCAGTTTACGTTTTCTGGCTGGTTGGTTGATTTCAGGGTTTGGGGAAGTTTATGCAACTTGATCCATTACTTGAATTCCATAGGCACTTGGGAGCATGTTTCAGTGTTTTTCTCTGTGTTCAGAGATACCATCTGTACTTCAATGCATATTAAATTTACTGCTCCTGTGGCATGTCCTTAGAGGCAGTCTGCTTAATTATCCAGAGAATTATCCTTGTAAAACTGAGCTGTAAATCAAATAGGAGGATTTGGATTTGGATTTGACAGAGTCTGCCACCAAAGTTAAAAAAACCCAACCCAAAACCAGACAGTGAAGTCGTTCAGAGTTATCAACCAGCATGATTTGTGCTGTTTTGGTGAGCTGGCCTGCTCTTAAACTAGCAGAAGCAATGGGTTTTTCAGTAGAACACTCAGAGTATACTCAGACCCTTCTTATGGTCTGTGACTGTTGTTATCCTTTAAACTTCTTGGAATGCTTTCCTCATGGCAATGGATACTTGTGTCTGTGTTTCGTCTTTGCTTCTTGTATTCCTTATTTCCCCTTCCTCCCCACCCCCTTTTTTTTCTTTTTCTTCCTTTACTATTTCTTCCTTTTTCTCTCTAGGAGCAGCAGCCGACATGGATCTCTTCCTTCTGTTGCCTTTTCCTTCCACTAGATTTCATTTCCATATTGTTCCTACCTAACCAAAAGGCATCTGTCTTTCTCAATATATTCCTGACCTTTCCACTGCACTTACCATTAGAGAATGCCTACCTGCTTCCCTTCTTCCAACTTCCTTCTCTGATCCAATTCTTGGTAAGTACACTAGGTGAGGAATTAATTCACTTCCCTCTTTCATAGGAGTCAGCCTTCCAGGTGACTGCTCAGGATAATAACTAACTCTGAGATTATGGTTTGCAGTCAGACATTGATGAAAATACAGAGTAGCAGCCAAGTACTTGTCTGATGAAGTACCATAGGAAGCACACTTTTATGATCTTGACTGTTAGGAATGTAATTTGGATTATTGTTTTTGCTGGAGTAATAATACTTGCATATTCTGAGCTTCACAGAAGAACTCTACCTGTATCTGTCAACAGTATCTCCTGTAGAAGAGAAGCGTTCCTTGTCTTGGAATCTGAAGAGTGACTCATGCTGATGCCTTGCATAGAAAATTGACAATCTGATGCAGCCATAGTTAGTTTTACTTACCCAAGATGCTGAAGTGTACTGATTTCTGGCTGGTGACATTGACTATGTACTAGGTTAGAAAATTTTTAAATCATTTGGGTGTTGAGCTTCCTTCCTGGAAACACCGTACGCACCCCAATTTGCAGAGAAACTAATAAATGTCAACAAAGATGATTAACAACAGAGTGATACTACTTTCCGTAGTAACTTTTGATTGCTTCCATTGCACTGAGCTGTATGTTGTTAAAAAGGCAAGGGTTTTTTTTTTCTGCAGTAGGGGTTTTCACATTAGCAAGTGTTTTCAGATACAGCCAGTTGCAACATGTCTATCTTTTTCATATCATCTTTGGTAGTTCATAGATATTTATGCTCAGAAAGTGTTTGTTTTTGTTTTATTTCAGAGCCCATCCTTAGACCTCGATCTGAAACGTGCTCGTGGGTGTCTTTAACTTAGTTCATTGTGAATATTCCCACATATGTCGATCTTAATAAGCTTCCTCTTGGTGAAAAGCTAAGCATGTGCACAAGTCTTTGCAGGTCTGAGGCCTTTTCTCATTACTTTGTCCTTTTAGGTACATATTATTAAGTCTGCTGCAGAAAGGAACAGAGAAGGGAGAAGGGAAGCCATGCTATGAAAGCCCTGCACAATGGAAAGGATAATGGCCTTACATTAATACATTTTTCTGTAACTACTCTGAACTTCCCTGAAATTCCATTTGAAGAACTTCAACATTATTTTGCTCAGTTTGTGGTGCATTAGTGGCATTTTATTGTTTGGACTCCCATGATAACATAATTCTTCTTATTTTAATGCTGGGTTTGTATGCTAACCAGTGAAACTTTAGCATTAAAAAAAAATATATATAAGAGAATGCAGTGCACTGTTCGTACTATTGGCATTCATTAGAAATTTTGCTGTAAAAAGATGAAAAAAAATAAATTATGTCTACCATTTAGCATAGACAACTGTAATGTCTAGACAGGTGCATCTTCTCTTAGATTATTAACTGATTTGTCATTCACCAAACATATATCTAGGTCTTTTAAAAGGTAGTTATATAAATTTAGTATCTTTAAAAGTCTGTAGATTCTCTTACTACAAAGGACTGTATGTCAATGTCAGTGAAGGACTTATTCTTCATCTATCTGTATTCCTAAACTTCAGTGCAATGATATGCAGGCTTCAAAAAACCTCCTTTACTCTTTCGTGTTTTTCATTACTGCAGTGTACCAACTAGCTAACACTTAGCTTAAAATTGCTAAAAGTGTTTTTTGGTGGATGAAAGTCTTGTTAGTTTCCTCTGTCCATTTATGTTTAAAAATTGCCTATGTATAGTTACGTTAATAGAAGGAGAACATTGTTTGACTTGTTTTAGGATTTCTAAAACAAGTTGGTTGGTTTATATTTAGTTTTGGGGTTTAAAGGTGTTTTTTTGTAAGCATGGAACAGAGGGAGGGAGGGGAAGTTGGTTTTCTTTTTCTTAGATTTCTTCACATTTCCTGATCTCCTGATTTTCAAATAAAATATGGCCTTTGTTCATCCAGAATGGGACATGGATTTCTTCGCTTCCACAGAGAATAGAACTGGCAGGACATTTGGGATACATAGCTGCTCAGCAAAGGACTGGAGAATAGGTCACTGGTTTTCAGACATAGTGAAAATCGGGGAAGAAATAATAGTGCTGTGCAAAGAGTTAATTAAGAATTGCTACAGAGAAAGCAATTAGAGAAATATTTACTTACATAAAGTACACTATTTTTTTTCCTTTAACGGCATGTTTTTTGAGCATGCCTTTTCCACAGTCCCTGCTTGAACTGAGGAATTAAGATATTTTCAAAGTATTAATAATTTTTCTTCCTCCTGTGTGTTCGCTGGCTTTGTACTGGTTCACTGGGTTTGTAATGTCAAGTATTTTTTACACTGCAGCTGAGCCTTTACTTTCATATGAATAAATGACAGGCAGCTATAGAAACTTGGCATGTTTGCTCATTTTCTGTATTTGGTGGATTACTGTAGAGTGCTAACCTCCTGGCTGCTGAATAAGTGTTCTGTTTAATGTAGCATTTGATAACTAGTTTTTGTGTTCTGGGTTTCCACTTAAGTGCTTAAAGCAACAGAATATTTTAGGTGTACCTACTAATGTCTTTCATCCCCTCTGACTATACCATAGGCAACATGAAGCACCATTTGAAGGCAACCTAGTAAGTCAAGAAGTGATGCTTAAGCGTCAGGAAGAAGAAATGATGCAACTGCAAGCTAGAATGGCTCTCAGGCAGTCCCGACCTAACCTCTACCCAGGAGATGCAATTAGGTCCTCCATGCTTGACATCACCAGAGATCCACTGAGAGAAATAGCCCTGGAAACAGCCATGACACAAAGAAAACTGAGGGTAATTCCCTGATCTCAGATGAACTCTTATTTGCATTGAAACAGAGCAGTGTCTTGAAAACTTAGTATGTGGGATTAATAGACTAGGTCCTGCAACAAACAGTCATCAGCAGATTGAATACTAGGTGTTTGGTGCTGCACTGATAGGAAAGAACTACTGTCACAGGGTAAAATTCTGAGGCTTTGTGGCATTAGTGGCTACATAGCCTAAAGCAGTATCTAGAGATGCTAAAACAGATAGCAAGCTTTTACTAAAGATTGCACTGATTAAACTATGTGGCATCCTAACAAAGGTAATGTGTAGTTTTCTCCTGTATTCTCTGGTGTTTTCAGCCACTTCAGTTTGTATTTATTTCTCCTTGTGGAATCCCACCGGCATCAAAAGTTATTAAATGAAAAGTTGGAAAGGTAAAGAAAGGCAGAAAGGATTCATTTGGCCTTTGGGTTTACCCTGAATCACCATGCAAACTCCCCTTTCCTTTCAAAGCTGTTTTAGTATGTGGATGAAATAAAAGATTACAGAGAAGGAGAAAGAGGTACCAGTAAATATAGTGGCTGGTGTTTAGACAAGATGATGGATGATGCCCTCTGCTGCTGCTTTTAGTGAATTGGATTTATTTATTATAGGAAAACTCGTAAACAAGACTCAGGTTTTGTTCGTTTAACAGTTTGGACAGGTAACCTCCTATAATTTACCGGGTGAATTAGTAGGACATTTATTTGTCTACAGGTAGACAGAAATTTCCCAGGATCTCTGCTTGAACCCAGCAGATAGGATTAGGCTGAAACATTTCAGCCTTTGGGAGATGAGACTTGTGTGTCACAGAGATTTGTCAAGGCTGCCCAGTGCAGAAAACCTTAGTAATGTCAGGCAGTTGCTTACTGAGATAAGCCCAGATGGTCCCAATATGCAACCCACACCGTGTATTTTAAAGGACAAGTAATGTTACAGTGTTGGCTTTTGCCTAGCAAAGGGAAGAGCATATACAGAGTAATAATGACACTAACACTGTAACTTGCCAGTGCTATCTGGCAAACATGCTGGCAAAATGAGGTTTGTTCCTTACCAGCTCATGGTAGGAATTCAGTACAATTTCTTAGTTTCAGTCTTTGGTTCCTCTTTGGCATTTGCAGGGCAGGAGTTAACTGTGCCTCAGTCTGTTGTTCCAGCCACACTCATACTCTTGTGATTTGCAGAATTTCTTTGGCCCTGAGTTCGTGAAAATGACGATTGAGCCATTCATCTCCTTGGATCTGCCAAAGTCTATCTTGGTAAGGAAGGGGCTATTCAGCAATCAGTGGCTGATGCAAATGTGCTTTTATCACAATTGTGAATGTTGGGGTATTTTGTTTCACAAAATGCAGACTAAGAAAGGGAAGACCGATGACACTAGGCGAAAAGTAAATGTGATGCTTCTAAGCGGGCAGAAGCTGGAGCTGACCTGTGATACCAAAACAATATGTAAAGATGTCTTTGATATGGTGGTTGCCCATATTGGCTTGGTGGAGCATCATTTTTTTGGATTGGCTACTTTAAGAGGTAAGAATAATGATTTCACATAATTGACAGGTACAGACCAAGAATTGGCTACATGGTGTTGAGAAGATAAACAGAGACTGGCATCTATAAAATGTTTACTTTGAATTATGTTCTGTTGCACTGGGGCAAAATACATTCCTCAGAGAACAACTTTGCACAATGAGATTCTATGTTTGTCAGCCTTACGGTAGCTCATCTCAAGCAGCCTTTTCCCTGTGGTTGCTGAGTTTTCTTCCCTACTGTTTGTTGCCCTCACTCGGACTAGTACCCCTCAGAAGACATGAATAGGTTTTGAGTTCTGTTAATATGCCATAGGCATTGTTGAAGCCTCTCATGGAGGCAGGCCCACTGGGACACATAGGAGGGCCCTAGTGTAGATGGAGTTGCCTTAAGAAAAAAGAACTTGCTCTTGAGCAATTAATTTGTTTGCTATAGGAAGAGATCAGAATGTTGGATTTCCTATGGGATAAGAAATGTTGGAATTTTAAAGAACCCCTAGCTCCTATTTTTATATGTATGATAATATGTATTTATAATATGATAAGATATTGTCATATTATTTATATGTGTTTATATCCATTTGCTTCCCTGTAACATTCATGGCAGACAATGAATTTTTCTTCGTTGATCCTGACATAAAATTAAGTAAAGTAGCTCCTGAAGGATGGAAAGAAGAACCAAAGAAAAAGAACAAGTCTCCTGTCAACTTCACTCTGTTTTTTCGCATAAAGTTTTTTGTGGATGATGTCAGTCTTATACAGTGAGTATATGAATATATTTTTTAACCCTTTAAGCCCTGAATTTATGTCTAGAAATTGGATAGTAATCAAATACTGGAAATCTGCTGTAACAGGAAAAGTACCAAAGATGATAATGGGTTTTTTTAGTGGTTTTTGTTTTGTTTTCCTATTCCAGGCATACACTGACCTGTCACCAGTATTATCTACAGTTGCGGAAGGACATTCTGGAGGACAGGATGCACTGTGATGATGAGACAGCCTTATTATTAGCATCCCTAGCTCTCCAAGCTGAGTATGGAGATTACCAGGCTGAGGTACACCATCAATTTCACCTTTGAGAAACTGTGTTTTTGCTGCTTAATTAAAGAATAGCGTGTGAGCTGCCACACGTGCTTCACAGCTTGGGCCTGGACTGGAAGCTCAGCTGATACGCTGTTGGCAATTTTTGCTGTGGGCAAGGGTTTTTTTCTTAGTCTAACACAGGTCTGTTGCAGAATCTGTTTCAAGATGTAGGTGTTAAATCCTTTCTTTTCAGTGGAAGTAGAGAAGAGCTTGAATAGGAAGAAACCATATGTGAATTAAAGCTCTGGGTCAGGGTTGAGATTCTTACTTGAAAGAATATGATTCTCTGATTGATTTGCAATGTATGATTCTCTGTAAAATGAGTATTTATGCTTCATTTGTGCTCATAGAGCAGTATACGGAGTTGCTGCCACAAATGTTTTTGTGTTGTAGGTGCATGGCATGTCCTATTTCAGACTGGAACACTATGTCCCGGCTAGAGTGATGGAGAAACTAGATCTGTCCTACATCAAGGAAGAGCTGCCAAAATTGCATAGCACTTATGTAGGTGCATCTGAAAAAGAGACAGAGTTAGAATTTTTGAAGGTAAGTGGCCAGCAGTTTCCTTCCTTAATCTATGATTTAAGAAATTCATTGTGGGAATATGGGTGTGTGGACTTCAACCAAAAGCACAAGAAAGCAACTCAGGTTCTGATTAACACTGAAAGGAAGAAAACTGAGAAGGTATTCTCAAATGACACATCATTACAAGGGAGAAGAAATTGTAAGAGATGGGAAGGAAGTCCTTTCACTTTTTTTTCTGATCAGTAGTCTCCTGCTTTAGCTCAAACTAGATAAACGCAACTATTGATCCTTGTGTTTACCGTGAAGGAAGCTATGATTATGAGGCAGCACACCCTGCTTTTCCTATGCCCTTTGTTCTTTCTGTTGAGAAAAAAATATTTAAATTATGAAAAGTTTTGTTACAGCTAATACTGTTTATGGTGCTTGGTATGAAGCAAGACAGAAGCATTACCAAGCAGACTTCCTTGTGCCAGGTACTAGGTAAGATGGTAGGAAAGCTGTAATCACAGATACATTTGATTTATTCTAAAAGGGCCCATCAAGAAATGTAATTATGGGGTTTGCTGCTGTTGCTCTGAGATAATGATCAGGTCCTGCCTTGATACAATGGCTGAAAATGACTTCAGGGGATGATGTCTTGCTGCCAAGACGCTGGATAACCATTACACTTTAATTCCACAGTCATGCTGTAGTTCCACAGTCTCTTGAGAAGGTGATGGCAGAAGCACTTAGCTGACTTTGCCCATTCCAAGGCTTTGGCAGAAGCGTTCTTGTAACTTAAGCACAGAGAACAGGAACAGGGGCCTTGATCCTAGCTGAACCTAGTCTGACTTGGGGTGGGGAGAGCACTTAGATTCCTTCATTTGATTCATTACATCAGTCCTATATGTCAGGAATTAATGACTAGGAGTGCAAAGTGAGTGAAACTGCATCTTCTGGCAGTTACCATGCTTTAATGTGATCACAGAATTGCAGTGTTCATCTAATTCCATGTTTAAGAAATGTGTAGATAAGAAGGGCATCTGGCTGGTTACAGTTTGTTGCCAGCGATTGGTTTGTGCAAGTTTGATTTACTCACAGGCATTCTTGGTTCATGCTTTCATTGTTTGATTTTAATAAATGCTATTTTCATTTGCTGTAGTGTTTGGCAGGTCAAGAGATACTGCCAAGACTTACAACCCTATAAAGCAGCTTATGTTTCTTTGTTGTAACATCTGTAAACTGTATAAGGAATCACCAGGCAAAGAAAACTTTTTCTAAAATCCATATATATATATATGCATGTATTAAAATATTATATAGAAGTATTATATTTATATACAGGTATAAAAACTTATAATAACTTTAACTTCATATTCTTACAAGTTTCATTGTGTTGATCTGTACAGTTGTGTCAGAGGCTCACAGAATATGGGGTTCATCTTCATCATGTGTTGCCTGAGAAGAGATCCCAAACAGGTATCCTTCTGGGAGTGTGCTGCAAAGGAGTTGTTATTTTTGAAGTTCACAACGGTGCCCGCACGCCTGTACTACGCTTCCCATGGAGAGAGACAAAGAAAATATCCTTTAGTGTAAGCTGGTCTCTTTTCCTCTGTCTGAGTGTATATATCTGTATTTGTATGTCCTGATACTGTGTGTTATTCCTGCAAATTAAACTGCTGTTCTCAGTGTACTCTGAATACATCTGTGTGGCTGAGCTCTGTTGTATTATGGGATTGAAAGAGGAGTTTTGAAATTTCAAAGATTTTTTTCTTTTTATTAGTCTGCTTTCTGTGCTGCTGAGGTTCCAGCCTCAGAGGAGAGTTTAGCGCCTGTGTTTTGGTTTGGCAGACCTGTAGTGATGCAAAGCATGGCTTCCCTGCTTTGTAAAGATCGAGCTATTATGAAGATAGATCAAGGATTACTCTTATGGGCAGAAGCTTTACCCATTAACTGCATTTCTGGGCGTCCGCTCATGCTCCTGTATATGGGACATGGGTACTGAAGAGCATGGGAGTGAGAATCCTGCGTTAGAGGACTGGGTATTGGCAAGTGCCAGTACTCAGTGTAACTAGGAGCTGCATCTATTTTGCTTTTAAATTACTGTATTTCCAAGAGTAGTTAACTTAAACAATAATGGTTGACAGTGGCTGACTCTTGATCTGGACAATACTAGCCAACTTTAGTGGGTACAGCATAATGTGGTGATCATGTGTCAGTTTTTAATGAGCTGTTGAGCTTCAAGTATTCACCTTGGTATAGATATTGAAAACAGGACTTTATAACTGTCTGATACTTAAAAGCTATAGCCTGTTTCATCTGTGATATGACTTTTAACTAGAATTGGTAAATTGAAGTTTTAAATTTATCTTTTCAGTGATTTTTAGACCTGGAACGTTAACTGATAAGATTTCGTAATTGGATAGGTATCTAGTTATTTTTCTTTTGAGTGGCAACACCCCTTGTGATTTTATTGGAGGCTTTTGAAAACTCCATCCTGCAAAACATAATAGTGCTGGTTGTCATTAATCAGCACTAACAGTAACAGAGAAGGATTAAATAATAATAAAAGTACCATCTTGGCTAGCCCAGAAGTAGCTTTAAAGTGCTACTTTGTAAATCTCAAATGACTTTCAACTCCAATTTTATTAGAAATCTCTCCCATCCGTGCATTTTTGCTTCAGGAAGGTTTGAATGCTGCAACTGCACAAGCAAATACAAAATTCTTTGTAAGGTAAAAGAAATCATTGTCTAACTTTTTTATTTCTCCATTGTGTAGAAGAAGAAAATAACTTTGCAGAACACATCAGATGGTATCAAGCATGCATTTCAGACTGACAATAGTAAGACTTGCCAGTACCTTTTGCATCTCTGCTCTTCCCAGCATAAGTTCCAGCTACAGATGAGAACCAGGCAGAGCAACCAAGACACTCAGGACATTGGTAAGGACTGTGATGTTGTATTAGTTTTTAATAGCAATCTACATGTATTTTTGTAAGGAGAAAACTGAACTTGAGCTTCAGTAGTTCCACTGAGTGCTACATATGTTTAGCTCTACATTTGGAGGGTTTGTACTATAAAGAGAATCTACTAAGTTTGTTTATTATTTGTTTGGGGTGGGGGGGGAGGGAAGAGTTGGTGGATCACACAAAAGCCAACACACACAAGAGCCTGACACACAGCAGCTCCTCTAAAATAAAAGGAGACTAAAAATAGGTCACTAATAGTACTTTCCAATTTGATTAACGGCTTTTGGCTTTTTTCAGAAAGAACTTAAAAGATATTTAAGTGACAGGATTTTTACATTTAGCTTAATGTGAAATGAATTGTTTTGATAATGTGGAATTACAGATAAAATGGTATGATCATGAGAGGGCAAATACAATAGGGAGCATTTCATGATGCTGCATCTGTAAGCTGTGGGTGTAGCTGTCTTTCTTCCACTTAATGTTTGGTGGACCCAGTAAAGGAACAACACTGATGCTAGTCAATTTTCTTCAGAACTGTCATTAATTTGTGTGTGTAATATAAAATCTAAAGGTGTTCTTTTAGATAGAAGATACTAATTGGAGAATGCAATCCCTTTAAACATGCTCTATACTGATTTCTTTACAATTTGGAGCAGAGCTCACTTTGCTGGCTGGCTGGAAGTGCTATTTTGGTCAGTCTGCCTGCTCATTCTTTCTTTGTTCCCTGCTTTTTATCTGTCTGCATTCCAGTTGCTGTTAATCCAGACTTCCACCAGCATAGCTGGGATAGAGTTTGACCCCATGGCTGTGGCGGTTGTGATCTCTATTTTAAAAAAGAGGGGAGGGGAGGAGAGGCAATGTGACAACTCTGCAGCCTTTTTTGTATTCTGTTGGGCTCAACCAACTCAGTGAAAGGAACAGGACCAAGCCTTTGTACCATTTTCTAGCTTAGTGTTTGCTTATCCTGAATGGCAAAGAAAAGCAGCACATGAAAGGCTTTCTTGGCTAGGCGAACTTGGTTGCTCTTACGGCTTCAGTACGTGTTGTGCTTTGGGAGTCTGGAAAAAAATAGTTTGTTTCTCTGCGGTGCAGATCACTTGTAATTCAGAAGTCTCAAATTTCATCAATCGTTTGTAAGCAGAAGGAAATAAATCAGTAGTGTGGTTAATTCCATTACACTTGGTTATTAAAAGTGAAAACAAAAACTGCTTTTGTCATATCTTTACTGATCTAAATTGATTAGCCCTGTTTCTCTTTTCTTCAGGGATATATGCATAAAGCAATAGTTACTAGACTATTTTAAAAAAGAGAAAGTATTGTAATACAGGTAAGAGAAAACAGTGATGAATCAGCTTGCCAAAATAGGGTATTAATTAATTGGAAGCACTTTTCACTGCTCTTCTTAGAGATGTGAAATCCCAAGCATTATTTGGGAAGCATTATTCTTGGCCTGCAGAAGCATCAAGTAATTTTTGGTTTGTTTTTTTTTTTTTTTCCAGAGCCCTTAAAATCTCAGTTAGAAGTAAAACAGTAAGGAAAAGGGAAGGTGATAATATTATTAATTCGAGTCTGATCACCACAGGAAGTGTATGTTTTGAAGGTTCCTTATTTAAAGACTGGGCTAGCAGCACAGTGAACACAAGCACGTGCATGTTCATGGGGAGAAGTAGCAGATTTCAGAAGATTAACATAGTTCAGAAGATTCTTTAGAAATACAATATTAGTGTCTTGCAAGACTCACCTTGATTTCAGCCACTGAATGGAAAAAGTGTTTCAAGACAAGGGAGAAGGGCCTGGCATGCATCGTGATGGTGAACAAATTTTCATGGAACATAACAACCAAGGATGGAGGCATAAGGGAGAGCTACCTTATAGCCCCTGTGATGTATTTTCATGTGTTGCACAATGTCTTTAATGACCTGTGAGAAAACATTTTAACACATGTAGATCAAATAGAAGAATTACGCTTGGAAAATAAAAGGAAACTGCCTCTTGAGTAACATTCTTTCTGCATGAGTAGAAAGAGATGAGACATAAGGTTAACTGAGCACTGAGTTTTAAGATGGACATTTGGATTCCTGAAAGGACATACAGAAAACCACAGAGATGGAAGCAAGGGCTAAGTCAGCCATTTGAAGGGCAAGCTACTGTTGTAGTTAATTCTTGCCCTAGGTATTGGGGGAAGGTATGTCTTTCAGAATGGAAGTGCTGAGGTTTTTTTCCAAATATACTCTTTTATGGTGAATACTTCAGCATTTAATAAAGCTAACGGACGATGTGTACCAAAAAGTAGCATTTACTTTTTGAGTTCCAGTGCAGCTTCCTAAGGCAGCTTATTTCCTAGCTGTGTGTAGAGTTTAAAAAAAACTATACTAGTTAACTCTAAATCAGAACTATATATGCATTTGAGGATTGGTTTTCCTTGTGAACTGACTCCAAGACGTAAGTGAAGTTTATGATGGGTTCATATGGCCTGATTTCCTTAAAGACTCTAACAAGCAAACATGTTGCTGCAGCTTATCAAGTGTCTGTGCAAGAGCCAAGCCACAGGAACTTAACTGCTAGCCTTAGGAGGCAGTTAGGCTAATAGAAATGAGCCCTGCTCAGCTTTGCTCTGAATTAAGAGGGAGTTAGGCTCAGTTGTATTATCTTGCATTTGCTTTCAGCTAAGAACATCCATCCAGACAGTTCCCACGACTCAGCTGACAGTAATTTAATTGCAAACCCAAAACCTTTTTCCCTCTGCGGCTTAAGGGAATCCTAGTTCATGAGTCAAAAAAGTGTGGCAAAGCCCAGTCAACACTTCCTGTTCTGTGCTAAAACATTTAGGATGTTTCTGGCAGGGGAAGTCTCCAAGTGCACCTGAGTGAAGCAGTGCTTTTTAATCAGGTAGAGATGCTGCCCCATGACTTTGCAGCTGCATTGTAAGCGTGTCAGGGACTTAGTGAGGAAAACTAAGCAATGGATGGATGGAAGTTGGGTGGAAGTGGGAGAGTCCTATTTGTTCATATTCTGGAGAGGATTTGTGTGAGCAGTTTAAGTTCCAGGTCACTTGGCTTGAGGACATTATTTGCTTTGCAGAAAGATCATGTGCCTGTATATAAGGCAGTTTAACAGGGAATATAAGTCTTCATACTAGCAAGAGGATAAGTATCCTGCTCTTCTGTGGGTTTGGACTTCAGTGTAGTAGATAGTCAGGTTAGTGTAATGTCACAAACTCCAAACTTTGCTTAGTGAGCAAACTACATGGCGGTTGTTTATATGTACCTGATGACAGCACACACGTTTGAGCATCTAGAGAAAATATGCTTTGTGTGAGTTGATTGTTTTAAAATGCTTGCTTTTATGCAAGCAGGTCACACTAACTCTGCTGTATAACTTAAATTTATTTGGTTTTTATTTAAAAAAAAAATCCACAGAAAGAGCTTCATTTAGGAGCCTAAACCTCCATGCGGACTCTGTCAAAGGCTTGAACATGGGACGAGCAATCAGTACTGGTAGCCTGGCCAGCAGTACTTTGAACCGACTTGCCGTTCGACCTCTGTCTGTTCAGGCAGAGATTCTGAAGAGACTGTCCTGCTCTGAGCTCTCACTCTTCCAGCCACTTCCTGGCTCTTCAAAGGACAAGAATGAGAAGACTCTGTGGGAAGAAAGACCCAGGGTTATGAGCAAGTCATTTCACGATCTGAGTCAGAGCCACATCTCAGTTTACCCCCCAAGGAAAAGTATCATTACTGCTTTGGACTCTTCCCCCAAAAAAATAGAAGACATAATGGGAAGAGTCTTTCAGCAAATGCCAAAATTTGATACTGGATCAGCAACAGGAGCATTAAAACTGAGCAAGTAAGAGTCTCTTTGACCGCCCTGCAATATCTTTGTGTACAGTCAATGTACATTTTGCATCAGTTTTGATTTATTATTCATACCATTATTTTATTACATTGATCCTTCCCTTCCCTCTCCCAACTTCCTCTTCCCTCTGTCTGGTTCCCCTTCTCTCCTTCTCCTTTAAGTTCAAAATCTCATGCAGGTTTAAGTAGAAGCCCTGAAAGAAAGAAAAATGAATCAGACTCATCATCCATTGAAGATACCGGTCAAGCCTACGTTGTAGGTCAGCATGCAAAAAATAACATTACTGTATTTACTAACCAACTTCTAAAATTGCTTTGGGTATAATGCTTTGATATTTTTATTAACTGATGGTAATACTTTGATTTGAAAACAGGAACAGAGTATCAGGTGTTAAAGTAATGCAGTCCAGTTGCCTGTTGTTCCTGTGTAATAGTTGCAGTGAACCAAAAAAATCCTCCGTTAGACAACACCAGTCTGTACACAGATGTGCAAAGTATTAGTACTTGACAGCAAAAACTGTTCCAGAAAACACCTTCCATTTTGTCACTTCACAGTGACATTTTATTGTATGGATCTTTCAATAATTTGCTAGTTTTCACAGTCTATTTGTCCAACTTCAACTTTTTTTAGTGCTTTTTGTTGAAAGGGTGTATGGAGTCATTTTTAGAAGTAGGCTCAGTTTGGCATAAGCTGTCTATTTGCTAGTACCTCCAAGCAGTAACTGCATAGCTCTTTCTTGTTTGGTCTCATTTGGATATAATAAATGAGGTACAATTCTTTTTGCAGTTCATTGAGTGTTTCACAAAAACACTCTTGTAATGAGCTAAGCCATTCTCCTGGCAAGGACTAGATTGCATGCAAATAGTCTTACTCTAGGCAGTAAAAATACAGGATCTGCACTTAAAAAAATAAAAATCAGAGCAGCTAGGTAGACTTAAATTCACACACTGATAATTGTGCATTAATTTTTAATATATCTGTGTAATAGTTTCTGGTTATAGAAGGTTACAATAGAAACTACAATGTCTGAGACATTTGTCAGTCTTATCTTGCTTTTGGTACTTTGTTTTTGCTTAACATTAAATATTAGTTACAGAATATCAGAAAAAATAGATTATTTAAGTTATGGAGGTCAGATAAACTTAGAAAAAAACCAAAAATGAAACATACTGCCCCTTCCCACCAAAAAACAAACCAACAAAACCAAACAGCGTGACGTACAAACACTTATCACATCTGTCCCCACTGCTCGTGAATCCAGGACTGACCTGGGAGCCATACTTTTTCAGTACTGAGAGCGTAAGCCACTGAAGAGTGAGATGAGGCATCCAGTTTCTGTAGTAACTGGTTGCAGCCATTTACCCTATGCTTTTAGCTTTACAGTTAGTGTTGTCATGTGCCTACCTATAATAATTTGAGCAGCAGTTCTGATAAGGATCCTAG
>NW_009940457.1:11069-18463 GCF_000696875.1 Nestor notabilis | reverse complement strand
CCTGCTGAATCACATTGCCTGTGTTGGGGGACAAGCATTCTTTGCATGATGAAATTCATCAGCTGAAACTTCAGGGTTCAAAGGCTTGGGAAAGGCCTGGACTGCTTTCCTAAGAAGCTTGAATTCTCTTACCTTGTTTGCTTTCATAACTAAATACACTTACTATTTTATCTTCTTTAAAGTATGCCATATTTGCTTGGCATTGATCATTCCAAAGAAAATATGATTCTATATGCAAAACAATTAAAATAGAAATACTTGATACAAATTGCTTGTTACTGCAGCAACTTGTTAATGTACGAAACCTGACAAGACTCATGTTGGTTTGTTGAGTTAGACATAATCATCCAATCCTCTTTAGAAAATTTAGTCTTTGACTTAGTTTCTTAAAGATCCATTAATTTTATCTGAAGTTAACACTGGTTGTAAGGACCAAACCTCTGTCCTTTCTTCAATTCTTTGCTTTTGCATGAGCTACCATCTGTCTGAACCTTGAACTACAACCAGAGTACGAGTAGTTGGACTTTGCTAACCCAAAACTACTTCCATGTTTATTCATTTTTAAAATAAGTAATCTAATATTGTGAATGAGCTCATGTGTACTGTGTAAAGTCTGAAATAGACCTTGGTAGCTTTCATATTTAAAACAAAAAACCAACAAACAAAAGACCTAATAACACTATTTAATATTTCCATTCATGTCACAGGCGTTAGCATGAATACTTCAGGAAATCATCTGTCATCAACACTATTAAATGAGAGCGGTAAGTTGATAAATAATATGCATGTAGAATTAATTCAGTCAGTTTGTGAAGCACTTTTCCAATGCTTCACTGTTCCACCTGTCCTATTTCTTAAATACCTCTCCCAGTTAGCTGAATAAAACATTCTCTTAAATACAACTCCTTATATTTCTTTTGGTTTGCTTCTTTGGGGAGGGAATTTGACATCTCTGTGTAATACTTTTCAAATATGAATAGTGTCTGTTTAGTTTGAGACTTGAAAGATGCTATCCCCAAACATGCCATACTTTTTAAAGCTCATTTCCCTTACTTCTGAGGTTACATACAGGTTTTGTAGAGCCTGAGAAGACTTTCCAGTTCATTTACTCTTTAGGTTTAACTTGGTTTGGGAGAAAAACTCTTCTTCCCGTGTGTTGCACTCTCTTGCACACTGTTTTATGCTTGTACCAGCGTGTAGAGCTCAGTAGGTTTCTGCTGTTGTTGAATTGCATGTTCCAATTAGGGGAAAAGTATCCCAGGTACTCCAGACCAAACAAGTTGTATCTTCTCTGGGTAGCAAATTCATGAGTTCAGACTTACTGTATGCTCCATTTCCGAAAGTTTGACGAAATTGTTTTTTTCCAAATCATGCTCCTGTCTCTTAAGCATGTGGGTCTACATCAGCCTGCTAAGAAATCTCCGGAGTGACGTAAATCATATAAATCTATTGTGCTCAAATTTTGGAACAGGCAGAATCAGCAGCCTGTGGAGTTGCAAATGAGGAAATAAATTTAAATGAGAGAGATTTTAGTGGATGTTTCTTGAGTTGGTTGTTTTTTAATGAAGGCCCACCATTAAGAGAATTTAATGAGTAACCTTTTAGTAACTTCATATAATAAGCCTCAGTTTCGCTTTCACCAACCTGCTTACATCCTGCCTTCCTGAGCAGGGCATGTAAACACAGATCTAAATACTTTGCTGAAATAAGACTAATGAATTTGAAGATTCTAGAGCTCAAGTGTATTGTGAATCCAAGAGACTGTGCTAGGTGCTTTTCTTAGGAGGAATAAAAAGTTTTGACTGAAGATGGGAGTAAGTTATAATGATGGTGGTTGTTTTGCTTTGGTTTTTAGTAGTTTGGTTGGTTGGTTGGTTTTTATTATTGTTATTTGGTCATGGCTTGGAAGATGTAAGTTGGACCCACTTGTTCAGAACAGCTTTTCAGGTTATCAGAGAAGTAATTTTTTTAAATGAAATAGAATCATAGAATTATTAGGGTTGGAAAGGACTTCAAGATCATCTAGTTCCAACCGCCTGCCATGGGCAGGGACACCTCACCCTAGACTATGACACCCAAGGCCCTGTCCATCCTGGCCTTGAACACTGCCAGGGATGGGGCATTCACCACTTCTTTGGGGAACCCATTCCAGTGCCTCACCACCCTCACAGTAAAGAACTTCTTCCTTACATCTAACCTGAACTTCCCCTGTTTAAGTTTAAATCCATTCCCCCTTGTCCTATCACTACAGTCCCTGCTAAAGAGTCCCTCTCCAGCATCCTTGTAGGCCCCCTTCAGATATTGGAAGGTTGCTATGAGGTCTCCACGCAGCCTTCTCTTCTCCAAACTTCAAGGTGAATCTGAAGGGAAGCATTCAAATAATGTCTGATCACAAAATGTTGGCTTTTTAGTTGATTCTCTGCAAACAACACAAAACAGAGTTGCCTCACCAGAAAGAGAGATCACTTTGGTGAACTTGAAAAAAGATGAAAAATTGGGCTTAGGTAAGTGGCTGTAAAATTGTTGTTGTTATGACTGTTCCTGGAAGACAAAACCAAATTTTTCTGGTGTGTATTTAAATATTTATTATAGAACTGAGGAAAGCAGTGCAGACCATAGTTGGATTTTGAAGGTATTTAAGATGCTGAAGCCTGGACCTGATAGTGCCTGCTTCTGATTTGTTGAGTGTTGTTAAGCAAGTCCATTTCTCCTTTTCTTATTTTTTCTATATTGTAAGTGTAAGATAATACTTATATTGTGAGCTAGTCATCCTAAAAGTTGGCCTTTAAAGTTTATTTCTGTGTTCAGGCAGAAGATTTTGTCAATGTGGACATCTCAGAGTTGTGACAGCTTGAAGGGTTTAAACTAAATAAAAAGGCATTATAAAGCCATTATGTACTAACTGTGGAGTGTTTTTCTTACTCCTATAATATCATCAGATGGAACACTAATTTGAGGTTTAAGGAGCCTGGAAGATGAGATACTTGCATTCCATTCTGCCTTCCACCACTGAGTTTTTTCATAAACCCACATAATTTTTCCGTGCATGAGTAATGAATAATTTGGTGTCAGTATTGTGCTTTAGGGAGTCTCTGTAAAGTGTCCTTAAGGACATTGTTCTGTCTGTCATTCAAAATAGGACTTGTATAAATTTGAAGAGGGGGAAAAGTTTACAATACAGTAATATTTAGTGTTTATCCTGCACAGAGTTGACCAAGAAAGAAAGAAAATATATGAAATGCACCATTTCTTCTCTTTCTTTCCCATGCAATCTATGGTACTTTGCTGTTCTAGCTAGAATAGAGAAGACCTGATACCTTCCATTTTCTTTTTTTCATCTTGACCGTTCTTTCCAGGTTTACCTGGTAGAATTAGCCCAAGTATATGAGAAAACAGGGAGTTGAAAAACTCAGTTCTTAAGACCAGTGTCAGACATTTAGGTGAAGCATCTGACAATGGAGAAACTCAGAAATTTTTAAGTAAGAGAAAAGACATTTAATCTGGTAAGCGAATGTACATTTAATGTCACATGTTTGTGCATGTGTTTCTTTTGCCACAGTTGTCTTCTGTAGCCTTTGCTGGAGTTTTCTGGGAAGCCAGCTAGACAAAATCTGTATTGCTTGCTCAAAAACACAGAATGCAGTAAAGCTGAATAAAAAAAACACTTTATCATTTATTTTCATGTAGACTTCTCTGAGATGTATAGTTTTCTTATATTTTTAATTTATTAGAATGACTAAGGTTTTTTACATTCTGAAATACAGACCTGTGTTAAGTTACACTGTGGTAACTAACGTTTTTGACTGCTTTGGGCTTTTTTCAATAGGCTTTCACATAGTCGGTGGAGAGAAGACAGGGAAACTTGACTTGGGAATTTTTATTCATTCAGTTATTCCCGGAGGGCCAGCTGATTTGGAAGGATCTCTAAAGCCAGGTGAATAGTGTAAATAAGAGGATGTGTATACATGTAAGAAAAGACCAAACACATGTGTAGTATCGTTTCCATCTCTGGCTTCAGGCATCCCATTACCTTCTGGATAATTTCTGAAAAGTGCTGATACTTCTGTGTTAAACTATACAAAAACATAAATAATATGAATCAAAGTTAAAAATATAAAGCTTGAAATAGCAGAAAATTAAAATTACATATAAACATAAGGGGTTTATTTGCCACTGTCTCTCTACAGATGTTTTGTCATTTAAATTTTTTAAGACTCCAAATGCATGTGGTTTGTTTTGGGTTTTGTTAGTTTTTTAGGGGGGTTTTGGGGATTGGTTTGGTTTTGTTTTAGTGATTAGGGTTCCTTATTCCAGCATCACTTGAATCTTAATAATTTTTAATCCATGCATTGTGTAGAGATTTTCAGACCTGTACTCCACATTCTCACTGATGGATAAAAAATGCAGATGTTAATTTATATGTGAACAAACCCTTTTGTGCAGGACACCGACTAATATCCGTAAATAGCACAAGTTTAGAAGGTGTCAGCCACCATGCAGCATTAGAAATTCTGGAGAATGCACCTGAAGACGTGACACTTGTTATCTCTCAGCCCAAGGACAAGCTATCCAAAGGTATGGAACTGCAGTTACTTCTGTAAACAACTCCAGGTAGTATATGCTTGAAATTCTGTTCTGAGACTGAATGAGGAAGTGTGTAAAACCTTTACCTGGTTGTAAGCTGAAAAATTTGTGTCATACTGCAGGTAAGATGTTACCAGCTACTGATGACTGTCTTGTCTCCTGGTTTTCAGCATCATGTAACGCTGCACACATCAGTAATGGAACCAGGGGTTATTTAAGGAGGCCATCGTCGGTGCAGGACAATGAGGCAGAGTCCTCTTCCGAAGAACACAACCGGTCTCGTGGTCACCAGAGGCCTGTTTCAGGGAGCTTGTCTGGTTTCTTGGGTGGCAAGCGGGATGGAAGTGTGAGCTCCCAGGATTCCAGAACTGAGAGTGCCAGCCTGTCTCAGAGCCAGACAGCCGGCTTCTTTGGCAAACGTGCAAGTGGTAGAGCCCAGCAGGATCCTCAGCATCACAGTGATTCCCAGTCTGAGCTTTCTAAAATGAATGAGAAGAGAAGATCCTCATCAGACAGTACACGAGCAAAAAATAAAAGGCCTGGGGTAGTGGAGCCTGTGGAATATTCTGACCGAGGAGATTCTGACATGGATGAAGCAACTTATTCCAGCAGTCAGGAGCAACAACCAGCTAAAAAGGCATAGTGTATTTCATATGAATATTTCCCATCAGTGTAATAGTGGTAATGAAAATAAGGTGAATAATTTGAAAAGATGTGGGGGAAGGACAGCCTAGCCTGGAAGTTATCCTTCTAATGGCAAATGCTATTAGGTAATTTTTAATAGTTTGGTGATTTTGTTAAAAAGAATTTGTTCCAAAAATGTAACTTGAAATAACTTCCCAGCTTTCCAGTGTCAGGAGGTGGGCATGTCTTACTAGAGGCAGATTGTACCTTGGGATGAACATATAGTGCACTTGTTGATTCTGTAGAAAACCTCCTTTCAATTCTGTGTATTTGTCAAGTATTATTATAGTCTAGTGACCACCCCTAGAGGTAAGTTTATTCACTTGTCAGATAAACTAAGTTTTTCCTACATTAAAGTAGTAGTGATGGATCTGGAATGGGTAGCAACAGAATTCATTGTCTTTTGGGATTGATCTAATCCATGGAAAACTGCTCTTGTGCAGTGAAGTTCAGCAGTGAACCATACTCTCTGAACAGAGACAGGTTGCTGTTTCACCTTTCCAAAAGAACACAATGGCAAGTACTACAAATTAATTCCTAACTTGCAGTGATTCCTCTTTTCAGCTGATGGAGGTTATTCAAGCAAGTTGGGGCAGCTCCTGCAAATTAATCCAACAGACTCTTAAGCTGCTGCTGTTGTAATACTGAAGAGCTGCATTTTCTGTGTTCTGTGACCAACTTACTTTGACAATAAAGACTCAGCTGCGGAAGGCCAAGCACATTTCTGTGCTAAACCTGTTCAACGGCAGCAATGGAAGAGTTAAAGCAATGAGCCTTATGAGCCTTACTAATTGGTACTGTGCCATGTGGACTCCTTTTGGCTGCATCTGACTTGAAAACACACCCTTTAGGTCTTAACTAAAAACTTCTGTTCTAATGGCAAATCATTCTCTCTTTTTGTTTTGTTTGTGGTTTTGTTTGGTTTGGTTTTTTTTGTTGTTTTGGTTTTGTTTTCTTTTTTAATAAAGGAATCTTCTTCAGTGAATACAGCAAACAAAATGAATTCTAAAAAGGTTACTGCAACACTTCTTAAACCTGGAGATATCTTTGAGGTTGAACTAGCCAAAAAAGATAACGGCTTGGGAATAAGTGTCACGGTACTGTTTGACAAGGTTTTTAGATGTTTTCTCTTTTTCTCTACTCCCAGCAACCCATTAAATTGCTATATTAAAAGGAAGCAAAATATTTTCTGGAGTCACTGTTAAATATATAGTTTTACTGATGTGTGATTAATCTTACTAAAGCTGAAAAGTAAATACTATTTTATATCCCTTTTCTTGTCATCTGCCCTTCTAAGTAACTCTTGTTTGTTGTTTTATGGTGGAGCCCCAAAGTCCTAATAGAATCTTATCACAGACGCTGCTTTGTGAGTACAAAAAGCAAGATGGTCTTTGTCCCTTGCTACCTCATGTGGCAGATTTACAATGGAGAGAAATAAGACCTTCCCTGACTGGCATTGCAGGCTGTCGAGGCAGTAGTATGACATATGAGTATCTATGCACGTCCACGCATATACCATGTTCAGGGTTCTCCCTCTGCTGGATAAAAGACAGAAAGCAAAAAAACTACTTAAGTCCAGAAAAGACCTGGCTGACACTGCTTTCTTGCAATATGAAACAAAAATACATTTTAAATGCACTGATTTCTCCTTAGGCTATAAGATTTTGAAGGGAGTTTATGTTTAGGGCTCAACACAGTGCAGAGTGGCACTTCAGAGAAGAAAAGAATGATTTATGACTGAGATGCACACATTTTTCACTGCTCCTGTTCTTGTATTGTGTTCAAAAATACATTTTGATGCTTTAATGTTCAGGTATCTCTGGTTGATTGATCACCAGACTACACGATAATTTGAAAAAGGAAAAATTGCTTAAATTATAACAGTAAAGAGCAGTTACTAGCTGTAGCTCAAAACTGATGGCTTTCACTAGCTGTTCATAAGTTGGCCTTTTCCTAAATGTCACCACAAGCCTCGGCATGTAGGTGGAATGCCAATTCACAAGTTTAGCACTGTTTTCATGTATATGGCTAGTTTTGTAAAAGGAGCAGCATGAAACTTTATTATTTTAGCATCCCAGACTATCCAAAGTCATATTGCTTTGTCAAGCTTATAACTTGAGGCAGCT
>NW_009940457.1:0-11038 GCF_000696875.1 Nestor notabilis | reverse complement strand
AGCAGGAGTTTTTTATAGAACAGCATCAAGCCTAGTGTATGCATGCATTGGCTTTGTAGAAAATGTTAGAAGATGCCAACCAATGCAAAGATTTCCCTTAAAGGATGACCAAGGGTTGGAAGGGACCTCTAAAGATATCTAGTCCACACTCCCACCCCTGCAGTGAGCAGAAAGGCCAAGGCCCTCCAAAACAATGCCATTTGATCTTGAGCAGATTTTTTCAGCTTAGATCTTCAAACTTGTATGAGCTGAGAGAAAGCAGCACTCCTTAGTTTCATGTCAAATCAGTTTGGACTAGAACACTGCATGAGTATGCATCTTCTGCTTTGGCATGCTGTGTTCTCACATATACCTGAGCTTTGATATGCATGCAGGCATGTAAAATCTGGCATAATGCAGACATGCTTCTGCTGAAGAACATTTACTTGTTGTAGGTGCATTTGCATTGCGATGCATCATGTTTTTACGATCTTCCCACCCCAACTTAAGTCATAATAAATTGCATGACTGCAAAAATCATGCTTTGGGTTGATTTGGATTCGATAGTTTGGCTGTTCTTCTTACGTGACAGTAGCCCTAGTGCTTCCTGAGTACAGTTTTCCTTGTGTGACACTGTGATTATTAAGTATTTTAACTGCAAGAAAACTAACATCCTGTTTTTGCTTTCCATTTAGGGTGGTGTAAATACTAGCATAAGGCATGGTGGTATTTATGTGAAAGCGGTTATTCCTCAGGGAGCAGCTGAAGCAGATGGCAGAATAGAAAAAGGTAGTATTTCAGTTGGGACTCTTAATGTGAAAAAAGGGCAGATAACTGTCTGTGATGGACCTGACCATACACTGTGGCCTAGAAGCTAGGAGCTGTATTTGCCTTCTGTCACTGTACCTTTTTAACTGGGAATAAGAGCTGTTTTTACAAGCTACTGCATTTGCAGTTGTTATTTTAAATGTTGCCTTGGTTAAGTGTAGAGCAACTGCAGAACCAACAGAAAACTGCTGAGATTCTGGAAGGGAAAACTAGGAGACAGGCTGCAGGATTTTTGTTGGGTTTCTTTTTCCCTAGTGCAGCTTGTGTTAATGGAGAACATTTCTGTGTTGCAGCCATGGAGAGAGAGGGCTTTGTATTACTTGTAGCCTTCTTGAATGGCATGCTGGGCAACTCAATACAGAAAATTGCTCTAATTGTTATGGCTTTTCTTGTTTGAAAGCCAGGCCACATTCCTTATTGAAGTGAGAATTCCCACTGTAGACTAAGATTAGCTCTTAATAAAGCATCTGAGCTTTGTTGCAGACTATCATTCTGATGGTTAGCACTAGCTTTGACATGGGGTTATCCCACAGAATCAGAGAATTATTTAGGTTGGAAAAAACCTTTAATATCACTGAGTTCAACTGTATAGTTTAGTTGCAAAGTTCTCTTCTTGACTCACCGTGTGGAGGGGAGGGAGAATTTACTTCAATAACTATCCTTGTTAGTTGAGACTTGAAGGTTTCTGTGCATCATATAGGGTTTACAGGTAATGTTCTGCCTACTTTTTCTTAAATTATCAGTCAATCATTTGTAGGTGACCGTGTGCTCTCCGTCAATGGGATTAGTTTGGAAGGTGCTACCCACAAGCAAGCTGTTGAAACGCTGAGGAACACCGGGCAGGTAAGTGGCTGCTGGTTCTACTCCTATATATAGTAAATCACATCTTCACTCATGGAGAGAGGCGAAAGAACCTGAAGACTGGAATTCTCCCCAGTGTCCTGGTTGCTTTAGGTGTGTTTTTTTAGATTTCTTGGCTTCCTGGGCCTGGAGTCTTTCTGCCCACCCTACTGAAATTCTGGCTTTGTGCGGTTCACATTTTTGCATGGAATTGTTTTTTCCTTCTCCCTGCACTTCAGAGGAAGGAAGCCCAGGTGCATGGGTTGGAAAGCAGCTGTAGCAGCATGCTATGGACAGGTCCCAAATCTGAACCACTGAGGAGACGATGGCCTCCATATGTGCAGCAGTGTTTGCATGCTGTGTTGGTAGCTTTATTTGAGTCTTGGTCTTTTTGGATAGCACTTGGTTCTGTCAAAGTTATATCATTTAGTAGTGTTATTTATGGCAGCTGCTTCATATGTGGAGGTACATGCATACTTGGAAATAGCCAGTGAATGTACGCATTCAGAGCTGCTAAAGACTGCTGTTCGTGCTCACTTTATAAAATGCTTGCTTAATAAAACTCTATTCCCTTAATGCATGTGAAGATCACACTTTCTTTGATGCTTCTTAACCCACTCACAGCCTTATTGGAAGAAAAGCCTGTGTTGGCAAGTATCTTGCCAAGTCCATTAGGGTATTCTGAAGATTGTCACAGCTCTTAAAATAAGGAACAAATGGAAGATATATGGGGAGAGAGGTGTCTACAAAATTTGCTCCTGTAAAACTTAGGACTCAGACAAGTTAGAAACACGTATTCTAGACTGTGCTATCTGCATGACCATTGCCAGCTGAGAATGTTTCATCTCTTTAGGTGGTGCATCTGCTGTTGGAAAAAGGTCAGCTTTCAGTGGCCAAGGTTCATGCTCCAGTAACACCACAGTGCACACCTCCAAATCATGTGGGGCAATGTGAGCCACAGGAGAAGCCAGCGACAAAAACTACAAATGCCAAAGAATACAGCTTTGTGACTGCAGGTCAGGTCACGTAGGACAATTGTCTGAACTTCCAAACTTTCAAAAGCTTTGGTTTTTGTAATATTTTTCTTCAGATCTTCTGTAGAATAGAAAGCCAAGGAGAAAGAGCTGGTAGGAATCTCTACCAAGCCCCTGCACATAATGCAGTCTCTTCCTTTTTGTGCTATACCGTTTGCTTTTAAGATTTCTTTTCACATCTTGGTAATTTTATTTAGTTACTGTTAACTGTTTGCTCTCTCATTGTTGCTTGTTTTTTCCCAATTTCACGAGTCTTGCAGGACTGGGTGATGGCACGGTTGGAATAAAAGGGGTGCTGCTAAGGAGTGCCAAGGGGAGGTTAAATACTTATATATAAATGAGAGCTTCTGTAGGTCCTGCTCTTCCTTTCTAGGCAAGAGAAAATATCAAGAGCTGGATGAGGAGAGACAAGGGATTTGTGTAGCTGACTAGAGTTTGGCATATTTCAGCATCTCTTGCTGGAGACCTGTGAAAGTGGAGGGAAGCCTACCCAGATGGGGAAACCACTGCAGATACCTTTTGGTCTTCATGCATGAGATTTATCCTGTCCGACAGGAACTCCAGTTACTGCTCTTACTAATGTCCAACCAATGGCCAGAAAGGCTGTTTCACTCTCTGCTTTAACAGGCTCCTTAGTGGACTTCCTGGGGAACAGTATTTTGGAGACACTCTGGCTTTCTACATAGTGTGGATTCTGCCAGGGCAAGCCAGTAGGCTAGAAGTCATAATCTGCTTTTTGTCCTCTTTTAATTTGGAGGGATCTTTTAGATAATTCTTGTGTCCAGTAAAGTGGAAGAACCCTGTGAGGGTAAGAGCGTGCATTGTTATGTCTGGAGTGAGAATGCCAGACAATTTTTAAATGGCTGTCAGAAATAATAAGTTAATGTTTCTTTTGCAGAGAACACATTTGAGGTAAAGCTCTTGAAGAACAGTTCAGGCCTTGGGTTCAGTTTCTGCCGTGAAGATAATCTTACCCCAGAGCAACTGGGATCAACTATTGTGAGGGTGAAAAAGCTCTTCCCTGGGCAGCCTGCAGCAGAAAGTGGGCAGATAGAAGTTGGGGACGTCATTCTGAAAGTGAATGGGGCATCCCTAAAGGGTTTATCCCAGCAGGTTTGTATCTGAGTAGCGAAACTTATGCTGGGGTAGTCCTGCAAGTCTTTGGGGTCTGCATCTACAATAACAAATCCCATTGTGGCCATAGGAAGTCATCTCTGCTCTGAGAGGAACATCTCCAGAAGTCTCTCTTCTCCTTTGTCGACCGCCATCTGGTATACTACCAGACATCGATCCTTCTTTATTGGTAAGGTGTATGGCGTATGTTTATGGGGTTTTTTAATGGCTATTTGAAGGTTCTTTTATTCAGTCTGGTGGGTGGGTTAGTTAAATGGATAAAGATGGGAAGGGTGCTCACAGAAACATGGTCCGTAAAGTAAATCCCTCAGGAGTGTACTAAGCATTTTGTGGAAATGTGAAAAAAATGCAGGACTTTACTATTTCATTTTTTTCTCCCTCCATTTTGTGGCTTAAGACACTAGAAATCAGCTTAATACACTGATTTTGTGTCAAAGGTTTCTTTGCAGCCCAGTGGTTTGAAGGTGATCTCAAATAGAAATTTTATCTTTCTGGAGCCTATGTTAAGAATATTCTGTGAAACACTAGTTTGTCTGGTTCTGATGCATGTAAATTCAGGGGAAAATAAAATATTTACTTACTGGAAATGAAAGGTGTCCCAAAGAGTATTTTCAAAATGCTCCAGTAACTAAATTGAAAGAACAGAAGGCCTCTTTAGGATACTTGGAAGACATGGAAATCAAATGTGTTTTGGCAAAAGAGATTGTAGCAGGTAATCTGCCTGAAAGGTAGGCTTTCCATTACACAGGAAAGTGTAAAACTAAGGGAGACAAATCTTCAGTTTAAGTTATTTTAGTATTATTTTCAAACAATAAAAACCATTCAAGTCTGATGACAAACTTAAATGTACAAATACAAATCTAAGTTAAGTTAAAATAGGAGTAGGAGATAAAGAACTGAACAAACTAATAATACAGATAATTAGTCCTGTAATTAAACTGTTTGTAGTATGGAATAACTTTAATATGACAGTGCATATATTAAAAGAAGAGGGAAAAAATAAACAAATGGCATTTTTTGTTTGTAACATTATCACAGATTGGTGTGTTCAAGAATTTGGCCATAAAAGCATAAATGAACCTTTTAAAACTTCATGTGTCTGCTAGCTGACATCATTCTTGGGAATTTGTGATTACTGGCAAAACTGTTCTTCATCCTCATGGGAGTCATTAATTTGACATAAGTATTCATTGGTTTTGTAGTCTGTTATGTAGCTTTTTGCTTGAAAGATTTCCTATTTCCCTCCTGTGTGAGAATTGTTTGACTTCACTTGCACTGTAAGCATCAGCTGTGTATTCTGGTTGGCAGGGATTTCATGGTAATTGCCTATATGACTGCTGGGCATGGCTTAAAGGCATCTGTCAGTAGGCTCTCCAATACTAAAGCCAAGAAAATATTTGTTTTCCTTAGATGAATTTGCAGTTCTGTAGCAGTATATGTTTCAAGGCTTTATGAGCTTTATCTTGGCCAAGTTGTGTTGAACTTGGTGAAACTGTGCTATGATATGTTTATACAGTTGGGGCAACATCTAAATGGAAGGAGCCACCGACTAATTGCATTTGGTAATTTTATGCAGTCTCTACAGCTTTCGTTTGTCATCAGAACTGGAGTTTGATGAATGATATGTCCTTGGTCTCTCTAGACTCCCATCCATTCACCCCAACAAGTATTTCCTGATGTCAGCAGAGAAGTTTCTGGTCCATCAAACGGAGAACAAGGTGACAGCTCAGATGAAAATGAATCTACTGATCTGAGCAAGAAAGGGATAAAATCTTCCTGTAGAAGAGACAGCTACAGTGACAGCAGCAGGAGTGGTGATGAGGAGGTGATAGACTCGCCAGCACAAGTGGGCCTTGGCTGGAGATCTGCGCTATACCAAACTTCAGATGAAGCTATGACACAGGCACATAGTCAGTATGAGGCACAAGGTGGTCAGGAGGAGGCTGTTCGCACCATCACGTATCCTGATCCAGAGGCTCCTAGCAAGTCAGAGCTTGAGAATAGGTATGCTGTTTATAATGATACTTGTAATAATGCAGAAGGTGTTTACAAATATAAGTCATTGGACTTTTTTGTTTTCCTTTTTAAATCTGCATGAAGTCAGTACTGGTCCATATATTCATTTATGGTTGACAGCCATGTCGTACAAGCTGATCCTTGGGTTTTTTGCTTGTTTGTCTATAGTAATCTGCCATTGGACTTGCCATTGATCCCAATCTGTAGAACTGTTGCTGATGTTACCACATCCATCTTAATAAATGACTGTTATGGTACTACTGCTTCTGAGCTGACTCCGCACCTGGGAGAAATGGATTCATTACTCATCCAGCTGGAAAAAAATGCTGAAGAATATGAGCCGGTAAGTTACTGTTTCTGTCTTGCAGTACTTCTTTCTGTGGCCAACTGAAAGTTGTTTTAGTCATGGTATCAGAAGTGAGTGAATAGAAGTTAGGCATATTGATTTACAAATGGGATAGTTGTAGGCACATACATGTGCCATTTGTAACCAGTCAACTGCAGCTGTTCATACAAATGTCCACAGACATATTTTGTCTGGGCTCTTGAGGAGTTGATATATTTCCCTCCGTGAATGTGGAGGTATCCATATGTACATAGGTAGATGTGTATATGTCTATTTCAGGTGCCACTTCAGCCTGGAAAACTTGGCATTAAATATGGAACTACCCCTGAACCATGTACTCAGAAAAAGCTGAAATGGCAGATATTTTGCTTCTGCCCTGTTAGTTTTCTGTGTGGTTGTTCAGAGATTAGAGGATAAATTGTGGCAGCAGGGTTATCAGGAGACTGTTCTTTGCAGCATTTATATCTCTGAATCCCAAAGGCTTTCTGCTCTGCTGCAACAAGCAGCATATTTTTGAGACTTCTGAAATAGCTACTTGCCACCCCAGAAATGTCTTGTGTATCAGAAGGAACTTCTCTTCCATATGCTCACATAATCTATTCACAGATGGAAAAAAATGAAAGTTGAGCCTTTATATGTTTCAATTGTGAGAGTCTTTCAGGTTACAAAGCTGTTCTAGCTCATACTCCATTTTGACAGGAAAATGCCGTTTTCTTAGTCCCATTTTCAGAAGGTTTTCTCAAACCTTCCTGGTGCTCTGTAAGTTTCTATGCAAATGAGGCAGATCTGTGTCTTTTAAATCAAAATTCATGCAAATTAAAATAGGAAAAACGTGTCCATGTGTTCAGTTCCGAGATAAGCTATGGTATTGTATCTTATTGTAGGAAAATACATTCACCTACTTTCTTCAGTTCAACTGTTCCTGATGATGGTGTCTTATTTGAAAAACACAGAGCCTTTTTTATACATGGAAGCTAGTTAAGGATAAAATAAGGTGTCAGTTTTGGCGAGTACCTTCACAACTTTGTTTAGATTATAGGCCTTTGGCCCAAGGTTAGCTCCATGCCAAACAGTAGTCCATCTGAATTCATTAGAAGCAGCTAAGCTGAGCCTGTTAAGACATATATTGGTACAGTCCAGGCTTGTGTTCCACTTAAACCAATAGGTAAAATAGTTTTCTATTTCTGACTGTCTTAAATTCAGTGAAGTGTTCAAATTGCTTCTGTTTGTCTGTTTAAAGTGCTCTTTTCTCCCCCTAGGAAGTAGAGCTCCAAGTCACTATGACAAAGTCAGAAAAGGGCAGCCTGGGTTTTACGGTGACCAAAGGTAGTGATAATGTTGGCTGCTATATTCATGACATTGTTCAGGATCCTGCCAAAAGTGATGGGAGACTACGACCTGGAGATCGGCTGATAAAAGTGAGAGGATTAATGTTTTCAGATAAAGGGATTCCATGAAAAGCACAACTTTGGGTCAAATGTGGTTAAGGAGCAAAGGCATGCACCTTCTGAGAGGCGTAATTTGATAGCACTTACACAAAAGAAATACAAGCATGACAACATGTGAGAAGATTGCTGATGGGAGTTATGGTATGTCCCACAGCCAGGCATGTGTGCAGCTACTATTCATGACGGCAAAAAATGGTTTACAGAGAAAAACATTCATTGATTAAATAAGATGGTTGCCCAAATATGTGGAGGGATTGTTGGTTGAATACATCTGTGGCGAGCATATTGTTCAGAAATAAAATTTAAGAGACTTGCTGTCAAAGGGTTTACGGGGTATGTATCATGTAGTACAGATGTTCATCACAGAATCATGAAATAGTTTGGGTTGGAAGGGACTTTTGAAGGTCATCTAGTCCACCGCCCTGCAGTGAGCAGGGACATCTTCAACTAGATCAGGTTGCTCAGTGTTCTATTCAACCTGACCTTGAATGTTTCCAGGGATGGGGCATCCACCAACTCTCAGGACAACCTGTTTCGGTGTTGCACCACCCTCGTAATAAAAAACTTCTTCCTTATATCTAGTCTGAATCTACCCTATGCTAACTGTTTTACTTGGAACCTAACATGGAGATCTGCGTTGCTTTTATTTTCCCAGGTTAATGACATTGATGTTACTAACATGAGTCACACCGATGCAGTAAACTTCCTCCGCACTGCCCCAAAGACTGTCAGATTAGTGCTAGGGCGTGTTTTGGAGCTACCGAAGATGCCAGTGCTGCCTCATTTACTGCCTGATATTACACTAACGTGCCATAAGGAGGAGCTAGGTAACACAGTAGTATACTGGTTTTTGCTGTGAAGCAAATCTTTTCCCTTCAGTTACAAAGAATGAACTTGATTTCCCCCTCTTCCCCTTTTTTCCTGCAAAGGTTTGTTGTTATCAGGAGGACATGATAGCCTTTACCAAGTTGTGTATATCAGTGACATTCTCCCCAAATCGGTTGCTGCCAGAGAGGAGAGCCTCCGTGCACTAGATATCATCCATTATATTAATGGAGTAAGCACACAGGGGATGACTCTGAAAGAAGCCAAAAGAATGCTGGAAACATACCTTCCAAAAGTGGTGCTTAAAGTGACCAGGTATGTTTTGGAAGCAAATGCATCCCTGTACTCTTTAATTGCATGCTTTTTTTAGTATATGGGTAAAACATGTTCCTAGTATGACAACTCATTCACAAGAGTGCTACTAGGTGGCATGCTATTGAGGACTGATGCCACAAAAAGGGTCTGTATGTTCACAGTTTTTGTGCTTTAGTGGAGCAAAAGGGTATTTAAAAAACACTTGCTATGCTTTTTATTTCTTTGGAAGACAAGGCTGTGTTCCAGCTATGAACTGCAAGTGCTCAAAATACCATTTTCAAAATATGTCACAGATGACTTAAAGCATGATCAGCAGTTTTACCAATCGTACATATATACATCTGTATCTGATTATTATCATGATTGATTTTTTTTTTTTTAATAAAAATTTCTGTGAACATTTCTTTTCATAGAGATGGTCATGCAGTGCTTCCAAAATCCAAAAGCCCTGATAGCTCAAATCCATGGCCAAAGAAAGCTAATGGTAAGATTTGCTTGCTTACTTAATGCAAGTGAAATGCACGCATTGATAAAAATGAAGGAACTGAAGGCACTTAAAACTGCCTTACTGTAGATGATTTGTCATGGATAGACTCATGAGAAGATATAAGGTTACTTTGAGGTTTCAGTTATTTCATCTACAAGTTTCTTCATTTGTAAAAGCATAATGTATATGAAAACCCAAAACTTCACTAGTAGCTAGGTATACAGCATCTACTGATTCCATTTTGTCTCATTTATTATACTAGTAATGGGATATTTAGGATAGTCAGTAGTGTCTGATATCATAGTATCTTTAACAGAAGGGAAAGGTACCTTTGAACAAGGACCCAGACATCAGATGATGTCAAACAAAAAGTAACTCCCAAAAGTTAGTAACAGGTGACTGCGGGCTTGTATTTTGTACATTTCAAGGGAAAGGAAATCATGCCTTGTTTCCACTGTATGTTGCTAAGCTATTTATCAGCATTTCTCTTTGCTTAGCATTGATTAGTTGTATTAGCATTCATAACATGAATTGCATGTAACATTCATAAAACTGTTAGAAAGTATAGTCCATCAGACATAAGTTTGGCAATGTCCAGCAACCAGGCAGAAATGTTACTCATTTCATAACATAATATTAAATGCCTTGTTTCTTTAGTAAAAGTTATTACTTTGGGCTAATTTAATTTCTGTGGAAAAGTTGCTGTGAAATTGTTGAGGTTTTTTCATTTTTGTTTAGGTTGTTCCTGTAGTGATTCCTGTGATAAAACAGAAAAGACAACTGATGCTTACGGGCCCAAGGTAAATATTCCTCTATTGTGCCTATTATCATTAGAAAAGGTTCTACTTTACCAAAATTTTTAAAATAAATAAATAAAACAATCCATGAATGGAGGTATACAAACCCACTGCTGTCAGTTGATGTGAATAAGCACTGATCATAATAAATATGCTAGGTTTTTTAATTGATCTACTCTTTTCTTTGGGACTGCTTTATTGAAAGACACATGATCTTATGAGAAGAACGCAAGGCTCTGATCCATAGAACTCTATTCTGTTCACAGTTTCTGGAGATGCTTGCATGTTACATTAACTAGATGATTTTCTCCCCCTCAATCCCTCACGTCTTTATTTTTTCCTGAGAAATAGTGTTGTGGGACCAAAAGTATTGAAGCCTGCATGTGTTTTGTAGAGGTTATAATAATATTAAATGCATCGCATCTGTTAATGTAATGTTTAATACATGTGGGGTTTTTTTTTAGTTGCCTTAATTTTTGTTTTATTCTTTTCATGTGCAACTTCTAACACAAATGAAAGCTGCCTACCCATCACCCAGCTATCTCAGATGAGAATAGGGTTTTGTATTTGTTGCTAAGCAGAGCAGTGAACTTGCTGCATCAACAAACTGACAGACTCTTTTTAAGAGTTAACTTGTACTATTCTTTGCTTTCTTAGATAAATGGCAATGGCTTCCTGGGGCCTTCTCAGACAAATACAGAAAACAACATCCATCACACGAAAGAACTAATGAATCTCTCAGGATCTGGAGATGCACCTTCCTGTGGCTTTACCAATCAAATATCAGATTTTTCTAATCAGAGTGACAAAACAGGTAAGAGGAGGTGAGATGGGGGACAGCATTATTCAGTCTTTAGTGTATACATGCAAGTGAGTCAAGGCATTGTTGAATATGCTGAAGTAAGTCAATGTTAGGCTGGCAGTCCATTTTAGAAGATAATCTCCAAGTTGCATGCTGTCCTTCTGTCGTGGTTCAAGCCCAGCCGGCA
>NW_009940456.1:0-254 GCF_000696875.1 Nestor notabilis | reverse complement strand
GGGGGGAAAAAAAGTCATTAAGAACCTCAGTCTTCTCCAAATCCAGGGTAGCCAGTTCTCCTGACAGCTTCTGGAGGGGCCCCACATTGTCCCTAGTCTGTCTTTTATTTGCTATGTACCTATAGAAGCCCTTCCTGTTGTCTTTTACATCCCTTGCCAGATTTAATTCTAACTGGGTCTTCGCTTTCCTGACCTGGTCCCTGGCTTTCTGGACAACATTCCCGTAATCTTGCCAGGTTGCCTGTCCTTGCTTC
>NW_009940455.1:32019-32403 GCF_000696875.1 Nestor notabilis | reverse complement strand
GGGCAGGGATAAAGTACGCTTTAGTCAACATGTATCATAGATAATTGCATCTATCCCTATAAATACGGTGTAAATGGGAAATTTGTAGGTGCCTAAGGGAAGGCTGACTGCTCGTGCTGTGGAAAACTGTGGCATTCGAGGCTCACCCTGATTTTAGGAGTCTGTGAGGTAAGTGCCTGCTTAGGAGCTGTGAGTGAGTTCTCATTATGGCTAACGGGGACCTAGTCAATAACAGGCAGCAGAGTCTGCAGGGCTTTACATATGATTGTAGAATCACAGAATGGTTTGGGTTGGAAGGAGCCTTAAAGCTCATCGAGTTCCAACCCCCTGCCACGGGCAGGGACACCTTCCACTAGACCAGGTTGCTCAAAGCCCATGGGTCCA
>NW_009940455.1:0-31988 GCF_000696875.1 Nestor notabilis | reverse complement strand
AGCCCTGCCGGGGTGGGGCCAGCCACAGCTTCTCTGGGCAGCCTGTGCCAGTGTCTCATCACCCTCACAGTGAGAGTTTTTACCTAATATCTAATCTAAATCTCCCCTCTGACAGTTTCAAGCCATTCCCCCTTTTCCTGTCACTACTTGTTTTGTAAAAAGCCCCTCTCCAGATTTCCTGTAGGCCCCCTTTAGGTACTGGAAGGCTGCTGTAAGGTCTCCCCTGAACCTTTTCCAGCTCACCTCTTTCAGGTTTTCATAGGAGGGATGCTGCAGCCCTCTGACCATTTTCGTGGCTTCCTCTGGACTCGCTTCAACAGCTCCACATCCCCCTTGTGTTGGGGCCCCAGAGCTGAACGCAGCACTGCAGGTCGGGTCTCACAAGAGCAGAGCAGAGGGGGAGAATCGCCTCCCTTGACCTGCTGGTCACACTCCTTTTGATGTAGCTCAGCATACACTTGGCTTTCTGGGCTGCATGGTCAAATGATCAAATGAAGGTGTCTACGATTAAATTAATTGCTCCCTAGGGAACAGATCACCACCAACTATGATGGTATGTTACACACCTAGCTCTCTACCAACGTGGTAGACACCTAATACAAAGTGAGGCAAATTCCCAGTTTCATACAGATGTGGTATAATAACACTGAAATTATTCTGGCACCAAATTTTAATGATACTTCCAAGTCTATGTAGAAATTAGGGTTTACTGAAATAAGTCACACTAAGCATTTAAAAGGTGATGATGCTCTGCTCTGCATCACAGATGTGAAGGTCAGGAAGAAGCAGGATGAGGTCTGTGTGCTGTGTTCGTGCACTTGGTGGAACTGAGGGCCTCGAAGTCACAGATAGCTTACTGCAGGTACAAGATTGGGAGCAAATGTCACTTGGGAACTGGAAAATGTGACTTGACAGGGTAACAAGTTTTAAAGAGGCACTCTATAGTAAGAAGTATTTAGGCAAGTCATATATTTCTTCTATTGTATAATTTTTTTAATATACCAGAAAAAATAAATTGCCTTTTAATATTTACATTCACATGCAACTATTACATAGCACTTGTGAATGTGAAGGTCCTGAATCTTTGTAAGCAAAATCTCTTAACAGTGCAAGGGGACATAAGAAGACCGTAGGCTTGGGTCCACAAAGGCTTCAGCAAAGTTCAGTGTCAGTATGTGATTTTAAAATGTCCTGCTCTCAGCACTGATTTCAAATTTCTATCACTCGCTTGTTTTCCCTGCACAGGGCCCACAGTCAGGCAGGTAGGAATGGGATTCACAGTCACCGAACCAAACAGGAGATATGACTAAACTAGCCAGAAGGGAGAACCAAAAAGATGGTGGGTTGGAAATCCTGACTGTATCCCAAGCTGAGGTTCTTTCCTCAGCAAAGAATCTAAACTAGATTCACAGCACAAAACCCACCACGTACCATACCTGGTGCCTTTGGCTGCAGACAACTGGCTGACTCTTTGCTGTTAAATCCCAGCTGAAAGAAGTGATTTGCTAAAAGAATTCTTCTTTCTTTCAAATGCAAATGGCTCTGGCTGCTGTTAAGTAACACATGCAAACTCTGCCTTGCCAGTGTGCTGAATGTGCATAACTCACTGGCAACCCTCATTTCTAAGGAAAGGGAAGGTAAATAATGAGGTGCAAAGCTTGTGTAAGCTTGTTCCACTGTGAAACCTCATTGGGAAAAGTTTGGATGCCTCCTGAAGCGTTAGGATTAATTAATCACCATTTTGACTCACCTCCATTTAAAATGATTAAGCCTTTTAGTGGATCTGGCTTTTATATAGGTGAGGATAAAACCTGAAAAGTTTTCCAGCATTGCCTGTGTAATAGGCTTAGGATTGCTGGTTTAGCACTGAAGATAAGGCTTGCTTTTATTTCTTTCCACAGTCACGCAGAATGGAGTGACAGAACAATCACTGATTCAGAAGTTTACAGTCCTGATAGCCAAAAGCTAGTGTTCTTCTGTTTCATAAGCTCAGTTTGGAAGATTTCCCTAGATTGATGTCCTACAAGGTAATCGCATTAGGCGGATTCTCCTCTATAACGTTGAGTGCTGGAATTGGATTGATGTCAGAACCTCTGAACGTGCTAGAGATTTATGCGTGTATTCTGCTGAATAAGGAGGCATTTTGGCAAATAGTTAAGATGTCTTTTGAAAGTAGCTTTGTGGACTCGTTATCACTGGCAGGTACAGCAAAACAGAATGAGTGGCAATAGTTGTCAAGCTTTTCCCAACAACCTACCAAATTACTTGCAGATTTGTCAATACTGATGAGACACAAGGAGCTGGCTCTGAGTTCATCTGCCATTATCTTACTTAAGTCTACAAATACATTACAGAGTCTATGAAACATATAATGATATCCTTTGTTTCAAAAAAAGATTAAATCAGTTTTTCTGGGATTAGATCAGGTGAGATCCACTATGTGTTTTTGAGAAAACTACATACCCCATGCTACTAATTATGGTTTCCCATACTGATTGAATAGTAGAGGAAAAGCAGATTTTGCCCTCGGATACAGTGACAAGCAGAGATGTTTTTTATATCCCAACACTATCAGCATCAACTGGTAGCCTGTCATAAGTATTACACAAATGATTTGCATTATTTAACTATACAGCATTTGTCCACCTTGGAGTTAAATAAAATCATCAATCCCCATGCTTGCCTTGGAACATATCCCAGAATAGGAATGCTAGCACTTATCTACTAATCCACTCCAAACAAGCTTAGAAGGCTTTGACACTGCTCAAATGTCAGCTTAAATATCTCCACTTGTTTATGACATCTAGTTAATGGGGTCAGTTTGGTACGTTCAAAACAGAGTTATTTAAACTTCCTGCTCAAAGGAAAATCCCAGGAGACTGGAATTTCTATTTCTCCCTATTTTCTAACAGGAGTACGTTGCTTTCTTATCTGACCTTGTGGTGGTTTTGAATCAACTCTTAATTACTAATTAATCTCTAACACTCAGATGCTCCCCTGCCATACTGAATGGAGGAGAGCAGCAGAGTAAACCAAGGTGGAAACATAACACCTCACTCAGGAATTTTCTGCCTTAAGTCAGCGCAGGTTAATGATTCTGCAGGTTAATGGCAGGTGGTCTATGTCTCTTTGATGTCTGGGGTGTCCATGGGATTAATTGTAGCACCTGCAGTTATTACAATTACCTGAAATATTAGCAGATATCTGAAAAGAGGTTAGTGTTAAACATGATGATTTCAGTAACTTCTCCCTGCAGTTTCCAACCCTTGTCTTCAGTTACAGAAGACTGTGAGGAAGAAAGCCATGCACCATACAAACCCTATGAAGGAGACTTGTGTAGCATTGCAGCTTGCTGATAGCAGCTTGCAGGGGAGCAGGAGGAAGGGCAGAAGGCAGAGATTCACTGGACTGAAATCAGACTGATTGGTCCTATGCCTTTCCAAAATTAGACAATTTCTCTCACTCCCCCAGAAGTGAATAAAGCTTCATACTGCGGCAGACCTGCTGTGCTCCTAAGCTGCAGTGGGCTCATTTATTACAGAGATTTTTAATTTTTTACTACAGCTAGGACATACAGAACATTTGCTACATTAGTTCTTTCCATGCAGAGCTGGTAGGCTTACAGTTAATGTAACGAGCAATGGCATGGCTAAAGGAGGAACTTTTAGGCATTTCTCAAGTTCTAAAGAAGTGTGCAAAGGAAGGCAATCTAGCGGTAAAAATGGTAAGAGTGCTGGGTTTTATCTGGGTTTTTTTCAGTTGATTTTGCATCACACTATTATAAAAAATATGAAGAGTGCTCAAAAGTTTTCCATTTGTTACAGTTCTAGCCATTTCAATGAGATTTTTTGCAGAACGCTGAGCTCCATGTCAATGTCTAGTAATACAAGTATGCATGTAACTATTGCTTCAATAACTCAAGTCACCAGGTGGTGGCCACCAGCAGCCACCAGCTCACACTCTGCATCCCTCAGCTCCATCCCCAGCCACTGCCTTCTCACGCCTAATCCGCTGCCAGGTCCTTCTCAGCCTTAACCACATTCCAGCAAATGTCTCCATTTTGTCCCAGCAAGTCACCAGAAACGTGCTGCACCTGCCACCTTCTGGATTCATGCCATGCCCTCAAATGTAGGTGAGGTGCATCCCGCAGAGATGTATGGAGGAAGCATAAGAAGAAAAGTGCTTGCCTGGACCTATGGAGGCAACCTTGCTTTCTTCCTCACGTTGTGTCTTAGTGGTGGAGCACGAAGATGCTCGGAGGGCTGGAGCACTTCTCCTATGAAGACAGGCTGAGACACTTGCAGTTGTTCAGCCTGGAGAAGAAGAGGCTCCATGGAGACCTTCTAACAGCCTTCCAGTACCCAAAGGAGGGCTAAAAGAAATCTGGAGAGGGACTTTCTACAAGGGTACATAGTGACAGGACACAGGGGAACAGATTCAAGATGAAAGAAGGTAGATTTAGATCAGCTATTAGGAAGAAGTTCTTTACTGTGAGGGTGGTGAGACACTGGCATAGATTGCCCAGAAAGTTGTGGCTGCCCCATCCCTGGCAGTGTTCAAGATCAAGTTGGATAGGGCTTGGAGCAACCTGGTTTAGTGGAAGGTGTCCCTGCCCAGTGCAGGGGTGTTGGAACTAGATGATCTTTAAGATCCCTTCGAACCCAAACCATTCTGTAATTCTGTGATCTGTGGACTGAGCAGAGGCACTGACGGTTTTACACTGAAAGTCTTAATGATCACTTCTCTTTAAATAGTTGACTATGTCATCTTAAGCACTGACACCACATGCACCCACATTTTGACATCTCTGTGTTCAGGGGCAGCGCCAAGCATGTGATCAGCAGCTTTGTCTCTAAACACTTGTAAAACAGTCCCTTAAAGTCGTCCTCCTTAAATTCTCTGTCACAAAAGCCAGGCTATTTATTTCAATGAAGGTTGAGATCATGTGAAAAACAAGAGCATACGTGGTAGCGTAACCAGAAACTGGATCCTAATGCAAACGTATTGGGGAAACAAGTTTAAGATAGGCAAATTGATTCTGATGTTTATTAATTGTTGATTTTTATCTCAGGTTTTACATGTAATGTTCTGTGTTTGTGTTCCATTTGACTTTAGGTGAGACCTCGTTCTTGTGAGTTAAAAATGCACTGGCCGAGCAGCTGTCACTGGATGTTAGAACACTCATCTGAAAGGCGTTAATTTACTACAAGGTAAATTGCAAAACACCAGAAAGCATTATTAAATTAAAATGATGAGATTTAAACATAGTGCTCAGAATACCCAATTACGGAATCCATTAGGAGGGGAAAATATTATGGGTAGCATTGCATAACACAACATACTTTGCACATCTGTACTCTTTTATGCTTATTAGACATCAAGCACTAGCCATCTATTTCAGACTGAATTTATGGCAAAGAGTACCTTTGTGATCCAGAATAGATGCTGAATTACCCATGATAACTTTCAGAGACAGCAGAAAACTTAAGTCTTTAAGATGCAGAAAACAAGTTGCATTGTTCCATACAGTTATGGCTGTGCTGAAACTGCCTATTCAGAAAATCAGATTTTAGGAGATATTTATTGTGGTATTCAAGGGATTTTTTTCTGCCTGATACCTATCCATATGTCTCAGATCTCCTCCTCCTCTTGCTCCACGTCCTTATTGTATTCCTATCTGTGTATCTCCACACACTGCAAAGGTTATTAAATGCCCATATTTACACTCGGAGGCAAATCTGTGTTTAAGGCAGTACGTGGCCACCCATATCATGATGTTATCAGGCCTGTAGTATAACACTGCTTAGAGATCAAAAATAAAAAAGATAAAGCTTTAAGCAGTTCTTCTCCCCAAATGTCATTATCTTCTTTGTATTTGATTTAAATTTGAGCATGAAGGAATAATCTCATCTTTTTTTCCTCTCACCCTAATTACCCATACCAGAGGATGTTTGTGTTCATGTAATTTTATTGAAAAACAGTGATCCTGCAGAGGAACTTACAAAAAGTTAAAGAATGTTCACCCCAGAAACATACTTGAGTGATATTTTCAATAGAAGTATGTATGCCTCCAGGAAATAAGCATTCCCAGGGTTTCTATTTTTCCTCCATAAATGTTAGTAACGGCAAAGTTAGGTGCCAAAAATATGTATCATACAAAAGTGTAACATTTTTCCCAGTTGTGACCTTTAAATTGCCATCAGAGAACTGCTTTTCATTATGAGAAAGAGGAACTATTGTAAAAAAAGAAAAAGAAAAAATCAGTGTATTGATAAATTGCATTTAAATACAGTGGGGTTATTCAAAACACAAAGACCACGGCTTGTTGCAGTTATTCTTGATCCTATGCTGCATTTTTCCAGTGTGGGCCATTTTCTGTCTGCTGCTACAAGCACCTGCTAAGAGACATTTCTAAAGCTGAGGATTAGATCTAGTCTAAAACAGAAATATGAAACTAATTAAATGCAAAAGCCGGCATTCTTACTGTTCCTTTAGTTCCCTCCTCTGCATGAAGGAATTATTTCTTGTTTTCCTTGCTAAACAGAATTTAATATACTTTAATATTGTTTTAAAATACTTAGAGTACTTTATAAATTGTGATTGGGGGCACTAAAAAATCTGTGTTCATGGGGCTGGTTGTAGCAGAAATCGCCACCTGAAATCTGTGGCAAAGAAATCTTTCCTGGCATGAAGATGACATTCTGGACCTGCCCTCAGCTGCTATTTTGGTCCCTTCCTTGCCTCACCCAGGAGGTGGGACAGTGCCATTTTCTGGTCAGCCGGCACAACAGTGAGGGTGGTTTTCCACTGGGCTCTCAGCAGAGACTTGGCTGGGGTGTTACACCAGAGAAACGAGAGCCAGCATTTTGTGACACTGTAATTTTTGAAGTAAACCCCAAAATACCTGAATAATTAAGCTTCTGGGGGACTTTCTGCGCTGCCTTCAGCCTGAACAGGCCAGCCTGGGCTCCATGCCCTCATGCTCTCAGGTGGCTTGGTGGTTCCTCTCCAATAAATGTGGCTGCATCCAGGGGAAGTGAGACGGTAAGCTGGAATTCACTGGGAGAGGAGGAACTGGAAGGCCTTATTTGAAGGGGTGTGTAAACCGCCACAATAACCTTTTCTGTTTTCACACACGCATGCTGCAGCTCTTGCCACAGACTTCTCCAGGGCATGGGCAACCAGCTGCACCAGGCATCTGGAGTCCAGTGACCTCCTACCTGCTCGTATACTGATCTGGCAGTTGTGCTAAAGGTTGTGTTAAGGCCATTTTTGGCACTTAAAAAATAATGATGGAATACTAAATCAGCTCATACTAAACCTCAATTTTATTAGTTTGTCCCTAAGTTAGCAAGCTTTTTAAGCAGGAGAAAAATAAGTGAAGTCAGTAAGCTCCTTTGTACACACAAGACATGCATTTGCTGCAACATTTGCTCCTTAAGTACATGTTTGGTCTCTGAGCACATATAGTTGTAAGTATATATTTATAACACAAGTCATGTTACACGTGTCAAAAAAGTATTAGTACAAATATCAGTTTTATTCACAAATATTGGACAGGACATTTGGACAGGGCTTTGAGCAACCTGGTCTAGTGGAAGGTGTCCCTGCCCATGGTGGGGGGTGGGAACTAGATGATCTTTAAGGTCCCTTCCAACCCAAACCATTCTGTGATTTTAACTACTGTTGATTAATTTTATATGTGAAAGTATACTGAAAAGAAAGTATTTTCAGTCATTTTTCTAAGGGTTTGCTTCCAGATTTCAGTGTGGTTAGTGCTTCCACAACAGCATGGTTGGGGTCTCATTAACAAATGATTTGAACGTATTATCCAGTCAATACGAGTGAGAACTTGGTATGTTTGCATATACAGGAGAAGCAGCTTGCAAGCTGAATTCAGCATCAGCGATCTTCCTGGCAACACATACATTTGGGGGAAAAATTAGCCTAGGCTGCATTTCAGTGTCATACAAACCCCAGAAACTGTTTTTATCTTCAGGTTGCTGGGTAAAAAAATAGACACTATGTCCAGGAAAAGCACCAGTCTGGGGCTTAGGTACCTGCATTTGATGCAACACTTGAGATGTGTCAGTACATTACACTGTAAAACAGGAAAGAAAAACACTCCCACTGAAGTAGAGCGTGTCGACCTCAGATGATTTATGGCCTGATTCAAAGCGCCCTGAATTCAACAGCACGAGTCCTGCTGTGTTTTCAGCGGGGTTTGGCTCAGATGGGTGCACTTTAAACTTCCAAACCGCAGGTCAGTACAGCAGTGAGCTGGGGCAGATGGAAAGTGCCCGTCACAGCCGGGATGATTCAGGGAACAGACGGGCTCTGCAGCCCTCCCGCTTTGTTTTGAGAGGGGAGCGGGAGGGCACATAGTTGATGTTGGGTGGGAGGCTGCTGTTCCTCTGTGCGTATGGCGATGGCATTAAGGAAGATACTAAGGCGAGGAGAAAAAGAGAGAGGAAGGGAGTGGTCCGAGGGGAAGGCTGGCTGGAATGCGCGGAATTAGCATGAGGTGGAGCAAGAGACAGGGTTAAAACAGAGGCACGCTTGGGGTTATGCAATTTGGCAGGTCTTAAACCTGACGCTGGCAGAGGAGGAATCCATAAAAAGCTCTGAGGAGGAGATGTGGCAAGGGGACTGACAAGACAGGTAACACCAGTGGGATGGAGCCCAGGTGGTCTGTGCATGGTGGAATGAGGACGTAAAAAAAGAGAAAGAAAAAATGAAAGAGAAAATGAGATAAAGAAAAACAGTAAAAGAAGAGTTGCTGAATTATCCTGAAGACTTCCGGTTGCCTTGTATGTTGTGTCCATAGAGTCCCTTTTTCTGTAAGTTCATGCAGTGAAAGGATTTTCTGAGCTGCACTGTTTCAGGACTAGCATGTCCTGTTTCCTGAGCACACTCATGTTCCACACAAGGGGTGCAAAAAGTGTCTTACCTCTATAAAATCCAAATGTTATAGGAGCTTCTGAGGGGGAGGGGGAAGGGGGAGGGCAACACACAGCAAAACCCTCCAAATAATGTGCAGGTAAGTAACTTTTCTTGGGGAGTGCTTGTCAATAAACAGCACTTGGGCAATAGATATTGCACATAAGCAACCACAATACACACAATCTGTAATCTGTAAGCTAAACTAAGGAGGTGCTGGGAGGCAGCTAAAGAGGTTGGGGTACTCTCCAGCAAAAAAAAAAAAAACATAGAGAAAAAGTAATTTTGTCTAATATTGGTGCTTCTGTCATGGAAAGTGCTTGATGGAAACCTGGACTGATCATCAGATTTTACTATTTCATAGTAGTCAGAAGAAATGACACATGCAAAAAGGCCCCATCAGCAGCTTCAGCCTAAAAGAATGAACCCTTGCCTGCTACCAGCAGAAAATGGGAAGAGATCTAACTGTGCTATGTTGGAACAAATCCCAATAGAATTTAAAACTGGATCATATAGACTTTGAACTAAAATTTGATGACTCACCAGTGTTTTGATGATTACTACAAGCACTCTTCAGGAAGTTTCAAAGTTCTTTGCAAGTCAGAAGCTAATACTTTCTGAGTCCAGGAGGTACACAACCTGGCTTCTCCCTTCTCTGAAAGAAGCTCAAGGAAGAAAATCAGTAAGTGGATCACTTCATTCACTGGCATTGTGTAACCACCTATGGTAAGAATTTAGGGTGAGGCCAGAGAAACACTTAATCGAGATGGAAAATTGTAAAAGGTATGTCTTTCATCACGTATTTCTTCAGTTTGTCTTGCTGATATAGTAGCAACCAAGATGATTTTCTCAGACATAGCCATAATTAACAAAGCATTGGCCTGGATCCAAGAGAAGAATGTTTTAGACCTTTAAGAACAGAACTGAGATCCAAATGGGTAGTAGATTGCTCACTGCTGAAAGAAGACCTTCAAGGATTTAATTAGTGTGTGGAAAAAAATCAGGTAGACTTTCACAGTGGGCAGAGGGAAAGGTGGAGCTGCAGGATTCTTTCTCTTCCTGGGCTGTCACATCCAGCAGGAAGGCTGAATTCATGAGAACCAACAGACAATGCTGTCAAAGCCCAGGCGCTAATGCTGTCTTGGCTAGACCGCAGCAATTATGAACCCTCTGTCAGCACCATGTCTGGCTTTCCCACGGGCCCAAGGAATGAAGGAGATTTGAATACATTTACAAATAACAATGTAGTCAAGCCAGGAAAAAAAAAAAGTATGTTTGAAAGGAACTCTAGATTTCAGCCTGTCTGTTTGAGGCCATGATTAAACCACAGATGTTCCTGTCTCCTACAAAGCTTTATGGACCAATAACTCTACTCTCTTAAATCACAGTGTACGTGATTTAAGTGTAAAATTAAATGAGTGTCTGGTCTTTTATTCACAGTATGATAAAAAAGTGGGTAGTCTGTCTGACAAATTGCTTCTATGCCTAGGAATATTTGCTGACAGACATACTGCTTTCATAACCAAACTGTCTCCCTACCCAGCAAGGGATTATTTTGCCGCTTTCTTACTGTGAGAATACTCAAAATTTGATGGATTGATTCTGCATATTCCCACTGCCCAAGCATGAGGGAGCTGGCTCCTTCTATGGCTCTGCCAGTTTCTTTGCACAGGTATCTAGTCTTTCAATCAGACATGCTGCTGTATGGCAAGAGAGAAGCCTAATTAAATTATGTGGACTGAAGAATGAAAATGGAGATGCGGCCTCATATGCTTATATCATTTTAGATGCACACAGGTCTATGGGCCCAGATGGGATCCACCCAAGGGTACTGAGGGATCTGGTGGAAGTGCTCACTGAGCCACTTTGCATCACTTACCAGCAGCCCTGGCTGACTGAAGATTGGCAAGTGTGATGCCCATTTACAAGAAAGCATGGAAGGAAGATCTAGAGAACTCCAGACCTGTCAGCCTGAGATCAATGCTGGGGAAGGTTGTGGAGCAGATCACCGTGAGTGCCATCACATAGCACATACAGCACAGTCAGGTGCTCAGTCCCAGTCAGCATGGGTTTAGGAAAGGCAGGGCCTGCTTGACTGACCTGATCTCCTTCTATGACAGCGTGACCCACTTAGTGGGTGAGGGTAGGAAGGCTCTACAGAGGGATCTGGACAGGCTGCATAAATGGGCAGAGGCCAGTTGTGTGAGGTTCAAGAAGGCAAAGTGCCAAGTCCTGCACTTGGATCACAACAACCCCATGCAAGGCTAGCAGATGCCTTGGGGAAGAATGGCTGGGAAGCTGCCCACTGGAAAAGGACCTGAGGGTGCTGACTGATGACCGCTGAACATCAGCAGCTTGTCCCCGGGCAGCCAAGAAGGCCAAGAGCATCCTGGCCTGTATCAGCAATAGTGTGGCAGCCAGACGAGGGCAGTCATCACCCCCCTGTACTGGGCACTGGTGAGGCTACACCTCAAACACTGTGTTCAGTTCTGAGCCTCTCACTACAAGAGAGACATTGAGGTGCTGGAGTGGGTCCAGAAAAAGGGCAACAAAGCTGGTGAAGGGTCTGGAGCACAAGTCTGATGCGAAATGGCTGAGGGAACTGGGGATGTTTAGTCTGGAGGAGAGAAGGCTCAAGGGAGACCTTATCACCCTCTACAACTGCCTGAAAGGAGGTTGTAGCAAGGCGAGGAGTCAGTCTCTTCCCCAAGTATGAAGGAATAGGACAAGAGGAAACAGTCTTAAGTTGTGCCGGGGGAGGTTTAAATTGGCTATGAGGAAAAATGTCTGCTGCAAAAGGGTTGTCAAGCACTGGAACAGGCTGCCCAGAGAAGTGACAGAGTCACCATCCCTGGAGGTACTGTGTCAATGTGGCACTTAGGGACATGGTTTAGTGGTGGACTTGGAAGTGCTGGGTTAACGGTTGGACTCAGTGAGCTTAAAGGTCTTTTCCAAACTAAATGATTCTGTGAGTCTATGCTGTGTGACAAAAGTGCCAGGGGCCAAATGCCTCATACGCCCTCTTCCTATGTCAAGTGACCGTTCCTTAAGGCTTGTCTACATGCAGAAAGTCTTGTGCAATAGGTATGAGACACAATTAGAGTTTTATAACTACTTATTACCTGCCCTCTTGTGTGGACTTGCCTAATTTGCAAGAAAAGCTGTCTTGAGGTGTGGCATAACCCAACACAGAATAACTTGTGCACATAAAACACCAGAAAGAGATTCGATCACTTGGTACACAGCATCTTTTTAGCACTTCTTGTTTCAGGCTCTTTGTTTATGTAAACATGTTTGGTGGAATTTTTCGTAACTTGTGCCCCCAGCTAGCAATATTTATTTCTCTCAGACACTTGTGATCAATCCTAACTAGAGTGTATGCTGGAGCAGCAGATGAACAGTCTCAAACACATGATTTGTAATCTCACTAGATCACTCATAAACAGAGAAAGACTTATACAGGGATTCAGAAACAATAAATTCAAGAGTGACTGAATAAAGATCATGATGTTCATTTTAGGAAGGATTTTGAGGTTTTCCATTATCCAAAGATTTGGTATTCACCCAGATTTAAAAAAAAAGGGGGGATCCACACTGCTCACTGCTTAAAGGACTCTTCCTTAGAAGAGCAAGATTGCACAAACCCCAGACACCAGGAAAAATGCCCTGTGTGAAGGGGGAATGGAAGCCTAACAAGGAGGTATGTTGGGCGTTACGCTAACACATCAGCTCCTAGATGTTGCTGTGGTATTAACAAGAATTACAGAGAGGAGGGAAGTTGGGGGGTGTGAAGACATGGATGCTGACCAGTGCCATCTTGCAGCCACAGGTGATAAAAAGAAACTGAGGGGCACCCAGACATCTCTTCTCGTATCACAAGAACATGCTGGGAACAAGGCAGTGGTGGTAAAAAGGCTGCTCTCCAGTACAGGTTTATAAGTGGGAATGAAATGTCCTTATCTCTAGCTGGAGCTTTGTCTGGGTGATTCAGGGAGCTAAAGTGCTTACTCACCTACTCCATTACATTCACCACTACAACCGCCTTGAGAAGCGTGGCCTTACATGAAAGAGACATGACGGTGCTGTACTGCTCGGCTATTTCCTCTCTTTCTCACACAGCCCCAAACACCCCTGACCAGTGAATGTAGTGCTCACAAGGCAGTATTTCTGCACACCAGGACAACAGCTTGGATGGCTATATGGGAATTTCTCCTTGTCTGTAAACCCCATGACAAGGTTATGTGCTGGCTCTACTTTTTTCCTTTTTGTTTGACCATTTCCTGTCCAGACAAGTACTCAAAAATTATGCAAAGGTGAAGGTTTGAGTCTCCTTTCACATTCCTGTGAAATGAGAGTAAAATTATATATATACACACACGCATGTATATACGCATACATGTTTTACTCATCGTGACTGCCAGCCCTGGAGCATGGAATTATTTGTCTGGAGTACATGTACAAGCAAGCTGGTAGCAGTGTCTGTTTCAGTACCTGCCTTTGCCTGTGTGCCTCAGCACTGGAGAGTCTGCAGGATGAAAAGGTAGCCCAGGTGTATTATAGCATCCTGCAATTCTATTATGAGACTTACTATACTTTTTGGTCTTCTAACCCTGGAGACTGAAATCCTGTGTTGATTTTTCCAAAGGAAAAGCTTTGAGGCCTTGACACTGTAACGAAAGATCTGAAAAACATGATGCAAGTTTGCCACTTAATTATCTGTGGAGTCTGACTCCTGTGTTTTGGGAAATGCAATCTGCAGCATCATGTAGAGCCACCTCTGCCCTACTTCACCTATGCAACCACTTCTACCAAAAAAACAGTTATAAAGCATTACTGCTCTTATTTTGTAGTAAGCTCTGCTCTCTGATCCAGACCAGCTATGTAATGGATAGAGCAATGGTCCTGTTGTGTTTTCTTGAACTTCTTGAGCAAGACTACTGGTAATCTTAAAGCACAGATAGCCAATATGGCTCTTCTCTGGGGAGATCAGTAGGGGTCAGGGGCAGCAGGTCAGACAGTGATTAACTTGGGAAATGGATTGCACCTGTATGCATTCAAAATAGTTCAAAGTGTACAAAAACTCTGTGCTCAGACTTTATGTTCACATCTGTAGGTATTCTGGGGAATATCATCTAGCATTGTCTTGGTGTGCACAGCTGTCATCCCTCCTGTTGTTTGCCCCTACTTCAACAGATATAGAAAGGCAAGAATACGTCAGAAACAGTGAAGCAATTCAGATTGGATAAAATGTAGAAAGGATGAGATATTTTTAAACAAACCCAGCAACCCCAGGTGATAAAATACTGCATGACTGGAATGGAGAGCAGAATTGATCAATGACAAGGGAAATGAAACAATACATCAAATCTAACAAAATTGGAGAAAGGTTTCTGCAATGTGTAAAGCAAGATTGCTTTCAGCACAGCCATTCTCTCTCCACCTGTCAAAATGGATTTCAGGGTCAAAAGTCTCATAAGTTTCATGGTTATGAGTTATAAGAAAATTTGATGCAGATCCTTAGATGGATTAAGTCAATCTAGCTCTATCAATTCACCCCCTTGAACCCAAATGAGTTTGATGCAGCTGGGGATCTGGCTTCTTCCTCCTCCACAACTGAGCAGAGATACAGCTTCCTCTTACCACTTTATATAAAAGCATCTTATAAAATGTGTGAGCTTCTTTTTACTGTGCTGAAGTTCATTTTGTTTAAGCATGCAGTTCTCTTGCCTGAACACAAATAATATGTGCAGCTATAATTTTCTTTGTGACTAATTTGCCTTCATAGTTGTGGCTGATTAAATAGCTTTGCCTTACTTGGTTGGCAGAGAAGTAAGCACCTTTAAATGTATTGTAATTGGGCTTTGGGTTTTTTTTGTCTAGCCTTGTTAAAAGCTTAGTTAACACCTTGGAGCTGACTTTATGAACACACAAATGAAAAACTTCTCTGAGTTGTTTTGTAAAGCACAGCTAATTAATGCAGTTAAGTACAACTGAGTTAAGTAGGAGAATCACAGCTCGTAAATAAAGATAAGAAAATTATAAGAGGTGTGACTGATATGTATGTAATTACCTGCTTGGGAGGCAGCCTGATCTGGAAGAACCAGAAGAGATTTGGGAGGCAGGAAATCCTGTGTTGCAATCCTCATTCCACCCATGACTCCTGCTGCTGTAGGCGAGTTGTCCTGCCTCACCTTCCCCAAATGGCAGTCACTCAATGAGAGAGTCACGTAAGGATTTATTAATAGGATAGGCAAAGCATCAGAAACACTTAAAGTGTGATTTTGGTACTTGTGAATATCACATAGAACAGATATTGTCCCAAATTAAAATTTTCTTGCACCATTCTCCACATCCTGTTCAGAAGTGAGGAAGTGGAGACTCATCACTTCTCAGTAGTTGCTCCTTGAAACAAATCTGATTTTTGGTACTTAGAGTTCTTTAGATTACACAGCAGGTTGTTAGAAGGGAGTTGTCACAGTAAGGTGCATGACCCTGAAGAGAGTGCTGGCAAAGGGCTGCCAATAGCACAGAATTAAGATTTTGTATCTCCTTCAGCCAGGAATAAGAAATCTGTGTCAATCCTAAGAAAAACCAACAACCACAAAAAAGAGTCAAGTTATTGACACTTACTAACCAATAAATCTGATGTTCTAACTCCACGTTAATTCAGAACTATACTCAAAAGCAATGTTTATAAAAGGATCTCAAGTACTGTTTTGTAAAAACTTACTCCTACAATAGGCAGAGGAAACAAAATCTGAAGATGGGGAAATCCAAGAGGAAGTAAACTGGAGGTTGAGTCAACACTCAAACCTTGCAGTCAGAGGGCAAATGTAAAATCCTGAAATGCACACATCTGCTTCAGTGAGCGTTGCTGATCCAGATCCAGAGCCAGATGATTTAGACAGAGGGGAGATTCCAGTCATCCCAATAATCAAATCCCCCTTTGTGTGAGGTGCCTTGCAAACACAGCTGGAACATCGTGTTTTCCCGTGTGACACAGCAACTGCCAAATTGTAATACAGGCTTGTTTATATGGTCTCATTTAGTAAGATATAAGCTGTACATTTGAAGTTATTTACCCACATTGAGACTGCACAAATCACCTTTCTAACCGGTTATTGTTTAGCATGGGTCTGGTGAGAGGATTCCTGTGTGAGCTCCTTCCAGGCTATTGCCACTACGGCATGGGCTTTTAGAGCACAGAAAGAGGAGAAAACCCATTTCAGGATCCTCCTAGCACAGTCTGTAAATCCTTTTTCTTTTCAGTGTATTTAATTCAAGGAACATTCTTACCTCCACTTAATTAATGTAATTAATTTAGGCCAAGTCACCTCGCATGCATGCTAGACCATGGCACCGTGGCTTTTCTTGCCTCTATACCTCTGTAACATCCATTTACAAAGAAGTCTTGAATTTCCTGTTGGGGTGGATAACTACACCTCAGAAACAAATAGGCTGACCTCTTTCATACTTTTCTGTTCTGAGTCATTGCTGAGCAAAAAAACCCAACAACTGTGAAGAAGAGAAACTAAGAAAATATCTGAGTGGGACAGTGGAGCTGCGCCTTGGTCCACTAGTGCTGGAAATGTCAGGAAACATAGAGGATAAGCAGGAACGGTTTTGACCTTCATTTGGGAGGAGAAATCAAAGAGTTGCCAGTAAAATGTCAGGCTAATGAAAAGAATTTTGCATTTTTTTGTTCCAAAATTTATTTTGCCTGGGTACTTGGAAGATAATAGCTATAACAATACTACAAGTGCAGCAAAATGGAAACCAGCCAGGTCCTAGCTTTGCTTCTGCCAAGGAGCTGAAGCACTTAATGCCTTTGGTGCTGTTTCATGAAACCAGGCAAATGAATCATGAAAGAGTAGTACAGAATGTGAAAATGCAAAAATGAATTGAAGCATAAAGAAAGCTGTTCTCGTCAGAAGGCAGGTAAAGAGGGTAAAACACTGGAGATGGTTGACTGATCTCAGACTGACTGTTCTGAATAGTTGACTCGGATGAGGCAAGACTCTTTGGATCAAGAACATACAGTTGGAAAGCTGGAAGACTTGGCTTAAATGCTAACAAAACAACTAGAATCTGTGAAACAGAGGAAGTTACCTAGCCCAGCTGGAACATACAAGAGGAAGTACAATAACCTTGCAGAAGTGCCAACACAGATTTCAGAGCTCTCCAACAGAAAAGCCCAGAAGCAGAAAGACAAGCACAGCTCAAATTTTAAATCCTCTGGAAAAATAAAGTAAAATTAAGGAACTGTACATATCGTAACAAACAACAAGAGCCAATACAATGTCTGGCATTGGGATGGTGGTGTAAGATCTGCACAGGATTACATCACTCTGCAAGAGCTTGCCAGCAGTAGCAGGTTGCTCACAGCAGGCTCTGAGGGATGACAGCAGCCCCGCCAGCTCAGAGGAATGCTTTGTACAAGCACGGACAGCGCAGCGCGCCAGGGGAACGTACGAGTGAGCAAAGCAAGGAGGGAAAGAAGGAAGCATTGTTCGGAGAACAAACGGGTATTTGCGCTCAGGTGTGCAAGCCAGCGTGATGCCAAAGGCCACTGGCACTGGGGAAAGCCTCTAGCAGTAAAAGGCTGGCAAGGCAAAAAAGTGTTGTCATTCTGCCTCGCTGAGCATCAGTAACAGGCGTGCACTGTCTTCAGGAGAGTGATCTGGCAGAGACTGAGGCAGGACTATGGGATGGTCGCAGGGAATCTGAAGTCCCTCACTGTGAAACAAGGACTGCAAACACTGAAAGGCTTTAGGCCGGAGACCTAGCGGCGTGTCTTTTGTTCTTTGCTGTTCGCTCTGTCTGTAGGTGAACTGGGAGCCAAGCGAGTTGAAGGCAAATGTTCAGAGTCACCTTAGTAAGACTCTGGCCACAGATTCCTGAAGAGAAGTATTTAACACAACCCGCTGCAGGTGGCTTTGCAAGCACCTGCAAAAGCTGGGAGTGGGCTCGTATCCAGAGACTGAATCCAAAAATGGTACAAATACCGGATTACCTCTGGCAAAAGCAGAATGCATACAGACCGGCCATGAGAAGGGTGCCTTTGTCAAGATTTCTGAGGCTACAGAAACAGAACCCAAGCCCTCAGTGTGTGACTAATCAGCCAGAGCTGGGATTACTGTGGACTTTACAGGACCCCTAGCACTGCTCTACCACAAGATGTGGCTTTTCCTGTATTCTCATAGTAGCTGGCCACTCCTGGGGACCGTCAGTAAGCAGCTTTTGCACGCAGATGGATAAAACTGTACACAGGCCATACCTCCAATGCTGCATTTTTCCAACCCTGTGGGTGTGCCTTACATATCCAAGCTGTGCAGGTGCTGCATTAGATGCACTGTGGCCACACAGACTGGCTCTCCATCCCACGGTACTCGGTTGTCCACAGTCTTCATGCATGCATAAACTACAAGGCCTTCACTACACTGCCTCTAGCCTCCAAAATCTTTATGACAGCCATGAGTGCAAAGCTCAGCTCACACCACGTTCTTGGTGGTGAAAAATAAGAGGTTTTCATCCTCTTATCCTTCTGGAACTTTCACTTTCTAGTGAAAGTCAAGGCATGTCCCTAGGGAAGTGTGACACTGTGAGGGGCTGTGAAAGCTTAACAGATGCCACTCAGCTCACATCATGTCACCTTTCACTAGTTCTGGACTTTTTTCAGGGGGCCTAAAGTATGTTACTAGAATTAATTTCAACGAAGGCTGCCTTTCTGGTAACCACTATGTTGCCTTGGAGGATAGAGAAGATCCAGGGTCTCATGACAGCATTTGAGTATGCAGTTTCTGCAATATTTCACTCAATCTAGCATATCCCCATTTTCAGCTGTCTTAAAGTTCCACTCCCTTCCACATCTTGGATTATTTTCCTAAACTTTGCCTCACCTCAGAAAAATAAGACTTCAAGTATATGCTGTAAAGGTTTTCAATTGAGACAGAAGAAAAACAATTCAAGGCTATTATAATACATATTATTATATTAAACATATTACATTAAATATTCAAAAACATTATCATTCAGTACTATTCCTAGAAGGAGAGAAGGGGAAACTGTAAGAGGTTGTGCATGATAACCTGATGCCAAGCTGAGGCATTTTAAGGCAGAGCCTCCTGGAGCACAGGCAGAACTCCATGTGCCCTTCCAAGCTTTGCCACTAGCCTGCATTTGTAAAGCAGGTGGGAGGACTTTTGACACCTACTTACCAGACATTAGTTCTTAGCAAAGCCTTTCATTTCAGAAGCCAGTGCTGCTTTGGGAACATCTCAGAGTCATTACTTGGCTGTGTTATTCAGCGACAAGCCATTAAATAAGTGTGTGTTACCACCAGGAAAAGAACATTTCTGTTAACGTTTCCTCTTAATGAAGAAAAAAGTAGCGGTGACATTTTGAGAAGTGACACCCACACGAAAATGACAATCCCCGTTTCTTTGCCAGTGCCACAGATTCCTGCAGCTATGGGATCCTTTACTGTAGGGGATGCCAAATGATGATTCAGCCTGCTCCATGTACTTGTATTGTTCAGGGTGTGAGCGCAAGTCCCAGCTAACACCGACAGCAAGTTCATGTGCACCCCAGGAATGGAATCTGTGTGGAGAGTTGTTACAGGAAAAATAAAACTTTTTTGTTTTGTTTTTTCCTGACCACATCTGGATATGGATGTGGTCAACCCTGGTTCTGTCCTCATGTTGCCTGAAACAAAACGACTTGTCCCATGAAGCACTGTTTAAACTCATGCTATCACAAGTACGATAGCAAACATTTTAAAACACAGTTATTTTCATTTCTGTGACATGCCCTTGGGCTCAGCTGCTGACAGAGTCAAGGACCTGACACCAGCCTGGAGGTGGGCTTTTTCTTCTCTCTTTTTACTATTTTAGTCACCTACAAGTACCTGAGCTGCAAGCCAAAGCAGATGTGATTATCTCAGCTGTCACTGGGAAGGAAGTGGCACTGTAAACAGATAGGATCCAGACCACAGAGCACTTTAAAGATCCAATTGCAACACGCTGATATACAAATAGTGACAAATAGGAAACCACTGCAGCCTTTCAAGCATCAGTGCAAAGCTTTCAGAGGGACTATCACCATTGTCAGCTATTTCATTCATACCTCTGAGTAGCATCTTAAATAGAGTGTGCTGCAAAAACTCCTTCCCAAAGCTGCGTGTTCAGCTTTAATGAGAAAAGGAAATGGTAGGCAGAAATAAAGTAATTGAACTGCCACAGTTATGGCAACCCTGAGAGCGCTGAATCAATGTGAAAAGTATATTACGGGTGATGCAGACTTTCAAAAAGAAGAACGCTATTGAGAAAGGCAAAGTTAGCAAACCACCGTCGAAACTAGATTTAAAGATATAAGCAAAGACTCAGTCAGCCTGACAGAAATTATCTTCACATAGTTAAGCATATACTTAATTGGACTTCTAAAGCAGCTTACACTTAAACAGTCTTCCAGTACAAGTAGTAGTTGTTCTTATCAAAGCAGATGTTCTCTGACATTTTGTGTCAGCATCCTTTGTACGTAAAGCAACCTGTCTATGGAAAACAGGGTTTTTTACAAAACCATCGGGCTTTTGATATGTACCACAATAAAATAAAACATACATTTTGCTTATCTTTGTATATTTATAGGTGACTGGTACCTACAGCACATCATTTGTAGGTAAGACAGTGCCTGAATGGCCAACTAATCTTGTATTTGCAGATATAGTATCGTTAAGTGGAGTCAGCTAGAATTCTAATACCCTAACTTTGCATTTTGTATGGTTCTTATCATATGTTCCAAAAAATATTTTAATTTCGAGGGGGCTTTTCAGGGAGCAAGATGCTTCTTGGGGTGAGTAGAGCTGGCAACAGTTTTAATTCTAATTCAAATTACTTTTAAGTAGACTTTAATTGTAATCAAATCACTGATTTTGCCAAACTTCTCTGGATATTGTATGTAGTTTCATTTATTTATGTAATAGCTTATGGGAATTTATTTTTACACTTTCTGTTCAAAACTGTAAATTTAAGTCCCACCAAGTTTTTTAGAACCAGAACTAGTTATAAGTCATTGTTTGACACTTCCACTGAAAGATTATCAGCAACAAACTGCGTTATATAAAGTCCCAAGTGTCATTTTACCAGTTGAATAATTGAAGTCCATGTAACATACTTCAGAGCTCAGTGTTACTGAACTGTATAAAATCTGTTACGAATCCACAGAATTTTATCAGTGCAAATACTACCCTAGCTAATTTTCCTTCCTATTTTTTTTTGCCCTCCTTTAAAAAGGTATATCAAATACAGACATCTGGTCTAAGGACCTCCAAAGACTTCATGGCAACAGTGTTTTGTATATGTGTATTTCTAAGACAGAAGAAGGTTTATTCCATTCTGCATCTCCAAATGCAGTCAAATACATTTGGAAGTGCCAAAGGAAATTACTACTTGGGAAGAGTTCGGATCAAAATCCTGTGTTTGTCTTGTAAGGGTCACAGGTTACGTGCACTGCGCTGACCTCATTGACATGACTGTATTGACTAGAGGTGCTATCCTGTGATTTTACAATTCATTTTGATTGTATGGTGCAAATATATCCCATCAGTATCCTTGTCAAAGCTCCAGTTTTACACTTTCCTCCTCCCTTTAGCTGCAGCTTGAGAGAGAATCTCACACAAGACAGCCGGGGAAGGAAAGTAAGGTATCTAAAAGATGGATATCCATAACCATACCACTTCCTTTAGTGCTGATGGTCAGAAAGAGACACCTCCAGAGAGCAATTCGTCTCACTCTAAGTTAAGTGCCTGAAATAGATCAAATGAACTGCCCTCTTGAGATACTTGTTGCTGGCCTTTATAGCGGGCTTTAGCCAACTATTTAGGTGGTGAGATGCACCCCAACTTCAATGTCTATGTTGTTCTGAAAACAGAACTGAGCCATTTAAGCCATTTTCCAAGAGGAAAATATTTCACAATGAGAACAATCAGCCATTGGAATAATTTCCCCATGGAAGTGGTGGATTCCCCAGCACTGGACACTTCTAAGATTCAGCTGGACAGCGCTGGGCCATCTAGTCTAGACTGTGCTTTTGCCATGAAAGGTTGGACCAGATGATCCTTGAGATTCCTTCCAACCTGGTATTCTGTGATTCCATGATTTAATCCTTCACCATGTTTGAGTTGCACTCAAAGCCATTGGTGGGACCCCCAAGGTTACTGGAAATTTGCAGCAGTACATCTTCAGGACTCAGTGTAAATCCAATCAACCTGACACCCCCTCTAACGTTCATCTCCATGCTATTGCTGTAGCCAAAATGCTTTCTGACTGTGCTTATGGAAAGGCTACAGGGGCTTTTTCAGATCTAGCTGGAAACAACACACTGACAGGAGCTGATGGCCAAGGGTAGCTGGTGGGAATGGTGTTACAGGGCAGCCCTGTAGTGGTGCTCACGCCTGTGTTCAGGGAGCTGACTATTAGGTTTCCTTAGCTCCTTTGGCTGCCAGAACAAAACACCCTTTTAAGTGGAAAGGCATAGGCTCAGTTTTCTAGGACACTCGCTTACTCTGCTCTTTAAATCAGTTACTCTTTTCAGTCTAAACCAGTACGGACTTGTGGACTAGGGAACAGTTAATTTTTGAAGGGGAAGGTGACACAGGGCAGTAATTTTTCACAGGCCTGATTAAAACAAAATTATATTATTTTCTTTTGGTGAATTTGCATTTTCAAGCTCATAGTTATAGGCACTATACACCTTGGTTCACTGCGGCTTTATAACATCCCGTGTGATACACTTTAAAAAATGGACTAAATTCAGATTTCAAGTTCATTTTAAAAGCAAGTAAAATGTTTGGCTTGCAAAACCTGCCTTTCTGTAGGCTGAATGTGTTTCCGTGCTAGCAGCTTCCAGGAAACTCTTAGGTTACAATTACAAGAAGTTAAAACTGCAGCAGCAGAATTGTTAACTGGAAGTGAGAATTTCCTTTCCACCATTCCTTTTCTGTTTGGCCCTAACAAGCCAGCTTAAATACTTTGTTTCTTTTATTTTTCTGTTACTTTATTTCAGTATTTTTGTGGCTTTTTTTCCTTTCTGATTCTAACCTCTAATTCTTTGTTCTTTGGTCTGGTTCTTTCACCTTATACTGGATTATCTATTTAGAGCAGCATTTCCTAACAACCCTTCCCGGTTATAGGACTCTCCTTTAAGTTTATTACAGAGATGTCCAATTTTTAAAACAGGTTAAAGACATTTTTTGGTGTTCTTTTCTAGGCTTCCAAATTGCATGGTCAGTAATCCAAAGAAGAATGTAAGCAGGAAAGTCTGTGATAAGAGCAATAAAAACAGCATTTGCTCCAAGGAGCAAAACTGAAGCAGACTTCACAAACTACAGGAAGAGAAGAATGTAATGTGTGGATTCAGTTGGACGCAGGGATTTTTCTTAAAATAATAGACAACAAGAAACTATGTATGGAGGTAACTAGAGCAAAATAGAAAACCTGAAGAAAGAAATGGAAACGTGATTTAATAAGGCTCAGCAAACGAAGCATCTAGGGATGATACTGCAAGACAGATGGTATCTCGAACAGATCTGTGCTCTGCAAACACAGATGACCCCATTTCTTTAGATTACGATGCAAGAGATGACCCTGAAAAAGTGAGAAAGTGAGAAAGGACAGGGCTGGAATGCTGGCTGAGCGAGCCACAGGGACAGAAGACTGTTTGAACCTAGCTGTCTGTTATTTGAACACAAATCTGAAAGATAGTAAGGACTGAAGACCCGCTTTTCACTGCCCAACGTAATATAGATGTCTTTGCAAAATAAATGCAAAGCTCATTGAAAGCAGCAGTATTTGTATTTAGTCAGATTTTACTCACTGTTATCGTAGGATTGAGCAACCATGCTGAGAAATGAAAACAAAAGTTACGTCAGAAGAAATTACACACGAGGCTTTATGTTTGCTTACTTATTTTTATGTGTGTAAAAGCTGAAAATAACATATATGTTTATATGGTTGGTTGTATAGGAAATGTGAGGTTTACAGACCATTTGCCACTGCTGCAGCCACTGGAATGTGCCAGCAAATCTGTGGCCCTGTCTCCTTACAGCTGGTTTTTATATTTGGAGTACAAACCATCTTAGCTTCTGAAGGATTTATCAGTTTAGAGGACAGCTGTGGAGTGTTTAGGAGAGGGCCTAAGGACAACATAGCTCCAAAATAAATACGTGTTTGGCTACTCCATCTTCTGACACACGAGACACTTCTACAGAGAAAAGACTTCCAAGAGTGGAGACAGAGCCTTCCAGGGATCTCCTGCAATTACGTCCTCACTCTACACCTCAGGCTTTGAAGGCTTCTTGCTGTGAATTCTTCTTGTCTAACATAAAGAAGAAGATAATACATGGATGGATGAATGGCTGGAATATGTATGATTAAAAAAACATTCAAAACATTCCAGCAGACACACTTTCTCCATGAGAAAAAAGTCACATGAAAAGTCACATGCAATGTTAAATGTAAGGACTGTTTAGTAGTTTTTGGAAGACAGAAGAATAAAATCTAAGCAATGTAACACCTCTGTAGCAAGCAAGAGCAGTTCTGAATGTAAATTTATTTTCCATTTGTGTATGTTTTTTTTTTACACAACACAAATATGTACAAAACAGTACATAAGGAAAACCCAGGAAATCAAGCCTAAAATGACCTTTTTCCCTTTGTCCTTACAGAGGAAGGGTGACAAATGCTCATGAGCTTCCCATTCATCATGTTCCATAGGAAAATAGGAGACAGTAGGCACCTTAAGCTAGTCTGTATGGATTCCCACACAGGGATCTTCCTCCAAGACCGTCGTGCTTAACAGCTAAGCAAATTCCAACTGCCCTTCTAAGAAATATGAGTTTTATCTGAGGTCACATTGGTCATTGGCCACATCTGAAAGTTTTAAAATAAATGTCAAAGTCCGTTGTATAGTCCAGGATCGATTATGAAGTATTTCTCTTCAGTTCTTAGAAAGATGTCTGGCTTTTGCCCTTTCATTCTGTACTAGTCACAATCATTTCAGCATTCTGTTTTACAATTTTCTTATTTACAGCACATCCACAGCTGTAAATAAGCAGCTGTTCCTCATGTGATTATTTCTAGTAGTTGCATTGTGGTTACCCATATGAATAAGGCTTATTGTTGTGGTATACCATTGCAGGCTACAAATATGCAAAAATTATGAAGGGGCAGGAAACTTTCAAACCCTTTAAATGATTTCTTCTGGATTTGGATAGGCATTCATTTTTGGGTTTCCTTGGATTTTTGTTTTGTTCCATTTTGTTTAAAGATTGCCCTGCAGCTATTTAAAAAAGTTTAAAACCTACTACCACTGATTTACATTAAGTCAGTTAATCACAGGAGAGCAGGCAGTTTCAAAATCCGCCAAACCTTTAGCCAGCAGAAATTAGCAGTTATGCAGTTATTTTTATTAGCTGCATATTGCATAAAGATGTAAGCATCTGTACTTATTATATTGTATAGATTATTTCGTGACAGTGTATGACATTTATTTGTGGCAGTGTAACTGCTATGATTGTTTTAAGTGACAGCCAGATGAACTGGCAAGGAAGAAAGCGTAGGAAAGTCAAGTATTTTTGAGTATATATTTATACTGGAGAAACAAGCTCCTAAATACACTACTGCAATGGATGCTGGACAAGCATGCACTATAAAAAAAATTCTGTTTTCCTTTTCTTGTCAACAGCACATAGCAAAAACTGTTTCCTAGTACCAGCAAAGATCTCTGCTGCATCAGTTACTCTGCCATGGAGGCAAGAACTATGAGCTTTTGGACTCACATACAGTGTAAACAATCACCACTTGATTGCTTTGCTGAATACAGCTCGTATCCTATTACTTATTTCCCAGCTCGTGTCTTGGAACTGAATCTAAACTGACTTTGAAACAAGGAACACTTATCCAAATTCTTTGTGTATGAAAAAGTTACCTACTCAGATGAAAAATGTGAGCTATGCCAAGTTAAGGGAATGAGCAGGCAAGTCAATAATGAGGGATTTGTAGTCATAAAGACTACTTTGAATTACAGTGCCTGCGGGAGACCTTGTCAGTACTTTCATGTATTAGGAGGTTATCAGCCATCTTCTCTGTGCTGCTCTTAGTTTCAAGTAGGTGGGGAGTCTCAAATACTACCACTGCAAGAAATGTATTACTGGCTTGTGTAGTAAGGGATAATAATGTCCTTCAGTGTACCTGAACACTGAGGTATTGAAGTAGCAGAATTATTCTGCAATTTTAATGGAAACATCTTTGGCAACGTCAAGAAAGACTGATTACAGATAAGAAATCCAGGAGTCAGCATATGGTCTGGCTTAGCTGGAAATCTCTATCACAGCTGAGCAGAAAAATCCTCTTCTAAAGGCTACAACAACCCTTATGCTGATAATAAAAGAAAGATGTGTCCCATGGTATGCACTTAAGCAGCTGCTGATGGTCATGACATGGGGCATCTCTTAAGAGCACACAGCAGTTCAGTGAAAGCTGCAGAAGTAAACAAACATTTTAAATTGTAGAAGTTTATTTAAATAATAAACTAAATCATTTAACGATCTGAATAAATTGGTACAAAACCTTATGCATCCATTTTTACTTTTGTTAAATGTAGCCTTCATTACCTCAGTTTAACACTGACTAAACTGAGTTTAGGCAAACCTAAATAATGTAAACCACAATCAGAGTAGCCACTCTGCATCAATTTACTATCGGGTTTAAAAATCACACATTTGTTGTACTCGATTGAAAACAGAAGAAAATGATGTGGCATTCTGCTCACATTACACCACTAACTTCCTAAGAGATGTTACTAATATTCAGTGTTAGTTATAAGAATTTACCCATGAAGAAGGAATATTTTCCCAGAAGCCTGAATGAAACTGATTAATTGACTGATAAACTGAAAGAAGTGTCATAATTGTCTCATGAGTCAGTGGAAAAGGCAGGAAGTGAATTATTCTGTAGCCTCCTGAACTTGCATAGGAATTTATTTAAAGGGAACTACAGTTACCTTAGTTGGAGTTTAGCCAGGGCATGACAGGTAACACCCTCTCAGCTTTTAAGAAGAAAAAAAGGCCGTATTTATGCTAGGCAGTGGCATAAATTCTCAGTGCAGAAAAAGATTTAGTTGCTTATATTAATCCTGCAATATCTCTGCTGAACATGAGAAGTATAAAAGGAAGAATGAGCTTTTAGAATTACAGCTGAAGAGCACAAGGTTTAGAAAAGAATAGGTAGAAAGATCCCAGAGCATTTACTTGGTCCTTCCTCAAGTTTCTATTGGCAAGGTTGCAATAATTAAGCCTAAAACAGTTACACTGAAACTGAGGACATCATTCCACAGAGCAGGTAGTGCATGCAGTTTTATGAACAGTGACATGCTGGAAGTTACTGAGAAACTTCCACTAAATCCTCCTGCCCTTCACCACATGATACACCCAGATTTCCAGGTAAGGAATAAAACAGACTATTTTTTTCATTTTCATTTAGGAGCCACAGAGACACACACATACATGCTCTTTCTTCTAACATAATCAAAAGAAACAAGATTGAAGTAATTTATGGTATATCCACTCAGTGGAAATACACATTTCCTCTACATAGACGGTTTCAGGTATTTGAATTTGAGATGAATGAAAGTCACCACCTGATAAAAAGTTATGTCATCTTAAGAGTGCATACTGTGGCTTTCATGGGGTATATCAGTGTGGTATAATCGAATCAATTTGTAAATGTTTGCATATTCCTGTACATAAACTTTGGCATCCTGTTATATTCCACTGAGAAAACAAAAAATAAATAAAAAGAACTAAAAGCTGTTGTTCAGAAATATCTCTGTGGACTGTTTGCATAATATTAGGATGGATAAATTAGCTGTATATGGGAAAAAGTCAGTCTTGGCCAGATGCTGAAAAACAACTCCATTATTCCTTTTGGGCACTGGGAGAATTTTAAAAAGGATCTCAAACGAACCTACTTCAGCTCATCACTGAATGGGTTAGTGTATTTGAAGATGCTAAGGAAGCCATCCATTAATTTGGTTTTTAAAATTATACTAGAACTAGTAGCTCCTTTTACATTAAAATGCTGATACAATGTTATCAAAACATAGCTTTTTATACCTCTGCGTTTTAGAGTGCAAAAAAAGGAATGCACCTTATCTGGATTTTAAGATCCAGTTCCAAGTCGTTTATTATCTGTAAAACCCCCAGACTGCCTGTGTATCTAATGCTTAGTGAGCACTTTTCAGCTTCCTCTATTCTTTTAGCACTTACTCAAACCACATAATTTGTTATGATTTGATGGCCATTGCTCATCTGCTCATCTTGCTTTTCTTCACTTAACAGATTTGCAGGCCAAAGAGGTTATGATGATCACCTAGCTTGACCTCCATAGCAACATCAGACAAGAAATTTTATAGTGTGAACTTTGCTTTGAGTTCCTAATTTGAGGGATGACTTAGAGCACAAGATTTAGAAAAGATATTGAATCTTAATTTAGAATTTGGGAGGAAAGAATCAAATGGGTCCTCAGGGATATTATACCAAACAACTCCTCCTGTGGCTAAAATAAAAAGGATCTTGTGCTTATTCTAAATTAGTATAATTGCAGCTGCCAGTTAGTTGTTCTCACTGTCACCTTACCTGGCAGATTAAAGAGACTTAATATTTGAAATTTTCTTCTCTTGCAAAAACTAGTACTTTATGATCAAACTTTTGTATAAGCTAAACCGTTCTTTTTTAGTATCACAGCAAGACAGATTTTCTTGGCTATTCCAGTTTGTTAATTATTTGTGTTAAAATACAATACCACTATTTCAGTGCTAGGTTGATAAATGCTATAACAACTTTATTACTACTTCTTAATATTCCTTTGCTTATACATCCAAGATCTGTACCATAAGCATGAATCTTCGAGTTGTTCATAACCACACTATAACACCTCTATAATTTGACTTAAAAATACTATCTGTACTTGGATGCCTTTCTACTAATCTGTATTCAAATAAACTGTTCAGTGAGTTCCATTCTACCTGCCATGCAAAAAAAGCAAGCTCTGCTTCAGTAGTAACATCTCCCTATAAGTATTTACAGCTGCATTGATGGTATTAATGATTATTTTACTGTGAGGGTGCTGAGGCGCTGGCACAGGTTGCCAAGAGAAGCTGTGGCTGCCCCATCCCTGGCAGCGTTCAAGGCCAGGTTGGACGGGGCTTTGAGCAACCTGGTCTAGTGGAAGGGGTCCCTGCCTATGGCAGGGGGGTGGAATTAGGTGATCTTTAAGGTTCCTTCCAACCCAAACTATTTTACGAGTCTACGATTTTATGTTTTCTTTATGTAAGTTAATAAAGATTATAAATAGGTTTGGGATACAACAAGGATTTGGTTTTATTTTGTTGAACAGGTCTCCATTCAATGATGATTTTCAACATAGGATTACTTCTCAGATCTGCTGGGTAAATTTTTTTGTTTGGATAAATGTATGTTGCAAGGTTTATATAAAAATATTTTTAAATTGAATATTTGCACTAAACAGAATGTGGCATAATGTCTTTGTAGAAGCTCAAAATTATACAGTTACCTTTGCCAGGTGAAACGCTAATCCCATTAAACAACAGCAAATTCCAACAATTCCAGGAAATCCTGCTTATACTAGAAACTTAGTAATTCTTTAATTCCTACACATGATTTTTGTTCACTTTCATGATTTTTCCAAAGGTTCTTGTCAAGTTATTTTAACTCAAATAACCTTTTGGTTTTCGTTTCTCATGGCACCATATCAGTTTCTTGCTTTAATTTCTGTAACAAACATACACGGGTTGATTACTACCATGAATGATTCAGAGCTGCATAAAATTCCAGGACATGACTTAGTTGGTCCTGAAAGTTTAAATGTTTTTTACTTTCACCTGTTGCTATTTAGCATCCTTACTAAGTAAGGACTGAATAAAACATTAGCAATTATACCCATGCAGTATTACTGCATTATCCAGGTTTCTATCTAATATATGTTTTTGTACATCATGATTGTTACTGAAAAATGTGTATTTCAAAGCAGCAGGGAAACCATGCCACTATCAGGCTTTTTCTTTCTTGATCCTGACATTTAAAAAAAAAAAAGAGAAGTATTGTCCTTGTCCTTTAGGCAACGAGCCAAGACTTTTCATTCATATATTTGGCTATTATTATTCATTCTCATTGTTTGACAACTGCTAGCTTACCATTTCTGCTTATCTGCTTCCATATTTTTCCATTCATTTTACACAATATTAATTGTTGCTTTCATGTTCTTTCTTTAACTGAATGCACTCAGCTGAAGGGAAGCTTTGATGATTGCAGTAACATCATCTTACGGGCATCCTATACAGTCTTCCTAAATAAACTACCATTTACCTATTTGATGTATTTTTCTTACATATCTCTATCCATACAGGTATCATTCAGAGTTTTCTTCAGGCTTGGAAAACTGTCCCTTTTCCAGCAAAGCTGTGTAATATATATGGGAAATATTTATACATAGTAAATACAGTTAAATTGTCTCATTTTACATTCAAGCAACCATAAAAATCTTTAGACTAGACTACTGGTTTTTGGACAGAATTGTCAGAATTCAAAGCACCTGAGTGCTCCAAAAATAACATGTGATTTTATTTTAGAAAATGCTAATCTATTATTTACATAAAATCTAGGGCATGTTTTCTTGTGGAGGTTTGACATCCAGACATATCCTAGAGATTGTAAGAAAAAAATAAAATATGACCCCAAGATAGCTCATTCTAGTTACTTCAGCTAAGTGTTTACAATGCTGCTCATCCAGCTCTGTGTTCAGATAATCTGTCTCACCACTATCTAATTTTCTGATTTATCAGCCTAAACACTGACTCATAAACACACCAGGTATTGGATTTGTGAAATCAGGAACTCTAGTTACCTTTAATGAGCCTGACGTGCCTCCGTCCCTGCGCATTCTGTCTTAAAGGAAGGTATAAACCAATAGGAGCATTCACGCTGTGACAGATGTCCTACCAAAAAAACCCAACCATAGCTCATGCATTTAAGTAAATGAGGCTTTGATACATGTTTGCAAAGTAGCCGCTGAAAGATCCTTCATCAACAAAAACTCCCTTGCTGTATGCTATACGTTTGTATCTCCTCTGTCGTTCTATAAGAACTGTCTTAATTATTTTGAATCTTATTAATTACAGATGTATCTGTGAAGCATCCAAAAAAGCAGGGCCTTTCTCTGGCAGGCATTTCCGGAGTACACCACCTCAGATACAATCGCTTTGTGACCTTCTTTTTCCCCACCTGAAAGCCACCCTCACCTTGTCCACAGCACTCATCTGCTCCCTCCACCAGTGGTAAACTATATTCACTGTAGGAAAGCGTTTTTGGTTTATATGAAGAGATGCCTAAGAAGATAAAGGCATGCAAGCCCTAATGGTCTCAAATGCTCTCAAGCATTTAAATAATTTAATCATAGAAACAACTAGGTGGGAAAAGACCTTTAAGATCATCAAGTCCAACCATTACTCCAGTGCTGCCAAGTTCACCACTAAACCATGTCACCAAGAGCCCCATTTACACGGTTTGTGAACACTTCCAGGGATGGTGATTCCACCACTGCCCTGAGCACCCTTTCGGTGAAGAAATGTTTCCTAATATCCAATCTAAACCTCCCCTGGCGCAGCTTGAGGCCATTACCTCTTGTCCTATCACTTGTTACCTGGGAGAAGAGACCAACGCTCATCTCACTGCAATCGCCTTTCACATAGTTGTAGAGAGTGATAAAGTCCCCAACGTAACCATAAAGTGTCTAATGCCTGCACACCTTCCCAGATGAGCAGTACAACTAACTAGTCTCCCAGAGGGGATTCACAGCAATTAAAAAAGCTACAGCCAAACACACTTTGATGCAACTTTCCCTCAATCCAGAAGCTGTTTAGGAGAAGAAAACCGCACAAGGGGAAACCCTCCACACGGAAGCCCCGTTAGGATGTAC